>NW_013665689.1:510911-537808 GCF_000517525.1 Limulus polyphemus
TTATCCACCTGGCCATGCCGGGCAAATAAATAGGAGAATACAAAGATAAAAATTTGGTGAATGATCACAAAACCAT
Source organism: Limulus polyphemus (assembly GCF_000517525.1). Lineage (NCBI taxonomy): Eukaryota > Metazoa > Arthropoda > Merostomata > Xiphosura > Limulidae > Limulus > Limulus polyphemus. The sequence continues at coordinate 510,988 of NW_013665689.1, forward strand.
ACATTCTGGTGAATCGCTGTAAAAATAGGAAAGAAATAAAATTCTGGCGAAAGATTTGAAACACCATTCATTGTTAAAATATTAAAATCGCTTCGTATTGCACCAGTTGACATAGCACTTACTTGAACTAACTTTTAACAATTTTTATTATTTTGAATAATTCACCTCGTTAAGATTGTTTATCATTACATTATTTTGCGTGATCGTAGTTTTTCGATCTAAACAGCGAGAGCTTGGCTGTGCTTTGTACTTCAGTGTTGTATACAGTCTGACTTGGCAACAGACGACTTTTAGCGTAGCTTACCGACATTAAGAAATTCCCTGAACTGTATAACGGTCCCAATAATGTATGCAACAAAAAGTAAATTAACCAGATAAGGGCTTCCACTTCCACCTGCTTATTTTAATTGTACGAAAGTATTGCATGATCATCTATTTATTCCCTGAGCTACTATCTGTTTCTTGAGCTATTGTGACTTGTTTCTCTAACTTAAATGTCGATTTTACATATTCTGCTAATCCAGCCTTTATGTCTTCCTAATGTTTAATAATCCAGCCAGATCTGGATAGCTAAACACATGAACACACTTAGCTATATTAAGATATCTTCCCTCAATTATGGGGATCTTTCGACTAGTAGGTTTGTTGAGAAATTGAACATATTTTTTGTTAACTCGCGCAATAATTAAACTCTAAGTAAAAAAATAAAAAAAGACAGGAAAATCTTTAAAGATTTTAGTCTTAGAAGTTTATAGTAAATTAAAAACCTGTTGTAAAGTGTGATGCTATTGACAAATCTTCTTTCAGAAAATTTGAGCTTCATACGTAGATAGCAATTTTCGGCAAAGCAATATTCTCATTATGCCAAGTTTTTTTCATACTGAAAATAGCTCCATATGCAAACATACTTATCTGATATAAAGAAATTAGAAGACCACATTTTAAATAATCAAAAATGAGCTGCTATTGTTATGGTTCATTTAGACCTCAGTGGTAAAATAGATAAACAGAAAGTAATAATCAGGACCATCACTAGCATCGCTGAAAGCAACGAATATAAGCGTTTCAGAGCTAAATTTCTGACAGAAAAAAAAAATAAAATTTACAGTGGTTCAATCAAATGTCATTTGCCTTTGGCACTGCACAAATACGAATATTTATCTATCTAGTCGAAAACAAATCAAATGAACTTCAAATTAAATACGAATACTAAGGCAAGCAAGCACTCATAACACTAATAACACTGTATTTATAAGATTTTAATAGACGAAATAAAATTTCATGTTTTAAATGCTGAGATAAAAATAAGCACTCCACTAATTCCAGTATATAATTAATTTACCTCAAATCAACTCACTGTAATCGGATCATATCCATATTGAAGTGAGGAAAATATAAAAATTAGGAGAAACGCATATGAAAGGCTTATATGATCGATACATTTTTCTATGATAAAGGTATAGAAATACTATACTCAATTGATTGATGAGGAATAACACAATCACAGACGTGAGGAGTTGTTGGATATTTTGGAATACTTCATCAGCAAATTCCTACTGTTAATGCAAAACAATAATTACAACTAACAATATGAATGTAGAACAATCTTAATAAACATAGGTAATGGGAATATTCAGTTTAAAAAAAGACGCATTGAAATGTGTAAAAACCAGTAAATGAACTTGAACATATAACTGCAATGAATAAATAATCAAACGTTCCTACATTAAAACGAATATAAGCAAAATTAAGTCAACAGAAGTCCATTTATAATTTAAACTAAGGATATATTGTTTAATAAGAAGAATTTCTTCATTCAGAAATTCCAAATCTGTGTAGCCTCTAGCTAAAACTTTGAAGCCCATTACTGTGTTTGTATTGATAGCAGAGGTATAGGGAGGTGATAGAAAGTTACCAGTTCTCTAGAAAATTATTTGTTTATTTGGAATTATGCACAAAGCTACACAATGGGTTATCTGTGCTCTGCCCACCACGGGTATCGAAACCCGGATTCCGCAGAAATACCGCTGTGCCACTGTGCGTTGTAAGTCCGCAGATCTCTAGAAAATACCCACGTTTATGAGTAAATGATCCATAACAGAAGTGTGGTCGATATGGAGCCCTTGGAGTGGAGAAAATACTTTTTTTATATATATATGACGATTTAAAGACAACTCTACTACATTTTGGGTGTGGTATTTATGTAACCGTTTAGTTTACTTAAGTAAGGAAAGCATAAATACACGGGGAATTGTTTGTTTGTATTTGTTTTTAGTTCAAAGCTGCACAATAGGCTGTCTATGCTCATTCCAATACGAGGGAATCGAACCTGGAGATTTAGCGTGGTAAATTCATAAACTTACAGCTCACCTACTGGGGGATATACATGGAGAATTTAGGTCCAGTAATCCATTTAGTACTGTTAAAAGGGCTACTTATGGCCAGGTGGCTAGGGAGCTCGACTCGCAATCTGCGGGTCTCAGGTTCGAATCCCCGTCACACCAAACATGCTCGCCCCTTCAGCCGTGGGGGCGTTATAATGTGACTATTCGTTGGTAAAAGAGTAGCCCAAGAGTTGGCGGTGGGTGGTGATGACTAGCTGCCTTCCCTCTAGTCTTACACTGCTAAATTAGGGACGGCTAGCGCAGAAATCCCTCATGTAGCTTTGCGCGAAATTAAAAAACAAACAAACAATTATGTTATCTAATACATCGCAAGTACTGGCTTCAAGAAAAAGTCCGAGAAACACATTTAGTTTAAGAAAAAGATGTATACATTTTAATTCGTTGTATACACAGTTATAAGGAACAAATGTTATAAGCTTTCGTAGGTAAGTAAGCAAGTGATCATGTTACGCTTGTAGTTAGAAGGAGCGAAGCTATTGTTGAGACGAGTGAAGGTTTTCTTGTGGTGTGTGAACTTATAGAAATAGTTGAGGCTACGATTCGTATGGGCTATGTTTGTCAGTTTTTCAACACCAATTCATGTAGGGTGATGGTAGTTTAGATAGCCTAGAAGTTTACAAAAGTATCATCAACATACATTTTATGGTGGATTGGTTTAAGCTCATCCGGATAATCGTCACGCCATAATCTCGCATTAGTGAAAGAGAAAAGCGAGATAAGGTCGGGCCGAGGGTTGACCTCATTGTAACGCCATCTGTGTGGACAAAAAGACAATAATGGACTACAAAGTGAGTATTGGTAACAGAGTTCAAGGAGTTGTTTACATTGTTGTGAATTGCAAAGATACATGCAATTTTTGAAAAGATCAGAAAGGCAGAGGTTGACAGTTTCATTAGTGAAAAATTTGCAAAAAAATGAAGATTCTGTCAAAGTTGGGCAACAAAAACTTTCCTAAGCACAGAGTGAGGACAGACTCGGAGCCAAGTTTTCTGTGCCCCTGGTGTAGACATATAATGAAGCCACTTAAATCTTAATTTAGATTTATAATGTTCCTACATTATTGTTGGTAGAGGGCCTATATCTTTGTTTTGACAATACACATTTCTCTCTTTGCATAATACTTATGCAACCGATGCCTTGAATTTCAAAAGTGGTTCCTTTTTTTTTCAGGAACAACGAAGAAATCACAGTCTATTCTATACAACAACCAATTATTAACCATTACCATATCTAGAAAATGAAAAAATAAAAAAATAGGTTTAGTCATAGACTTATTATAAAACAAACAATTACTTATATCTTAAATAGACCTAATAGGCCTAATAGACTTTCTCGCAGGTCTTATATTATAAACGTGTATCACACAAAGGGCTATCTGTGCTCTATCCACCACGGGTATCGAAACCCGGTTTTTAGCGTTGTAAGTCCGCAGACATACCACTGTGCCACGGGGGGTGGCTGTAGACATTTAGTACAACGACATATTAAAAGCTTATCAAAACTTTTAAAAAGGTCTAACGTTAGGCCATAGAATAACAGTATAAGTTTATTTATTGATAGTATTAAGTAGGTAAGGTTTAGCCCTAACTAAATTAAAGCAAAAAACGTACACAAGTTACAGTGTTAATTTGTCTGTTTATCGAATATAGGCCGTATTTAATAAAGGCTTAACTAATGTTAGGCCTAAGACAAGTGGACTTATAAATTTCGGTGTCTACGATTAGAAATCTTTGTATTATTCCATAAATCCTGTAATAAAGATACTACTTTGACGCAAATGTTTTGCGGGTCACTGCAAGATGCAAATAATGTTGACGTTAATGTTTTCAGTCCTGGAAAAGGCAACGACGTTATTCTTATGGATATGAAATACTACGTAACCAAGATGAGTTATGTCTTAACCGATTTCACTAAATATATAGCACTACTTCCTAATATACTATTTATTAAGCTTATTCGTAGTCTTCCTACAATTTCTGCCATCCGTTTAAATTCTTATCAACAAATTAAATTCTACTCCTCTTTGTGCAACTACTTACCACTAGCAACTTTACAGCTAATGACTCATAAAATAATCTTCCTGCATCAACAAATAACTGTCACTCCAGTAAGTAAACAAGTTTTTATGTGTATGATATTTAGATGAAATATTACAAAGTATCATCACCTTACCTACCATAGTGGATCGGCTTCAATTCATACGGCTAGCTAACTGTCACCCCAGTAAGTAAGCAAGTTTTTATGTGTATGATATTTAGATGAAATATTACAAAGTATCATCACCTTACCTACCATAGTGGATCGGCTTAAATTCATCCGGCTAGCTATCTGTTAATCCATGATAGCACATAATGATAGAAAAAGCATTAGCTAAGGAGGTAACCACATAAGAATGTCATCTACCTGATAAAAAAAAGACAGTCATCGAGTACAAATCGAGCATCGGTGACAGTGAATTCAAGGATCTGTTCAAATTGTTGGATATCATATAAAGCTGCTTTCCATCTTTGAAAAGATTAAGGAGGAAAATGTTTATAGTTTAATTAGCAAGAATATCCCACATCTGTGCTGCTAACCGTAAAGTAATGTCCCCTAGCCAGATGAATTGAAGCCGATCCACTATGGTAGGTAAGGTAATGATACTTTGTAATATTTCATCTAAATATCATACACCTAAAAACTTGTTTACTTACTGGAGTGACAGTTATCTAGCCAGATGAATTGAAGCCGATCCACTATGGTAGGTAAGGTGATGATACTTTGTAATATTTCATCTAAATATCATACACCTAAAAACTTGTTTACTTACTGGAGTGACAGTTAGCTAGCCAGATGAATTGAAGCCGATCCACTCTGGAAGGTAAGGTAATGATACTTTGTAATATTTCATCTAAATATCATACACCTAAACACTTGTTTACTTACTGGAGTGACAGTTATCTAGCCAGATGAATTGAAGCCGATCCACTATGGTAGGTAAGGTGATGATACTTTGTAATATTTCATCTAAATATCATACACATACATATCTAGGACATTTAAACTCATATCACCCAAACTTAGGACAACCATAGTCTTATACGTCCTTATAAATTGTGATACTAATGATTCTTTTTATCTCCTCATACAGCAAGAACCCCTTCAATGGCCTTTACGTGCTTTTCGACAACGTTTTTCATTCTAATTACAATTAAACGTAACCAAATAACTTGTTTACTTACTGGAGTGAAAAGAAATTATATATTTTTTTCATATTTGCTTCTACGTTACGAAATGTATTTTGTTCGCCACCCAGTGGTATAGCGGTACGTCTACCGAGTTTCGATACGTTTCTGGTAGGCAGACTACGGATAGCCCTTTGTGTAGCTTTGTCCTTAATAACAAGCAACAACAAGATTTTGTACCTTTTCTCTTAATTAAACCAAACGAGTATCCTGCATCTTTTCCTGAACGTATTACTCGTGATGTCTTGAATTAAAACTTTACTCATCTTAGCAACACTAAATGGATTACTGTTTCTAAACTCCTGGTGTATTTATATCTTCCTTATTCAGGTAAAAAGAGCTTAATTCCTAGAAATAAGTTAACTAAACTGTTACATAGATACTACTCTCAAATTCAGCTCAGAAAAGTTACTTAAGGCATCTTATACAATAAACCATTTTCCCACTCGAAGGCCTGTATGTCGACCTTTTGTTTTCATGAATCATTTACTCATATGCATGTGGTAGTTACAAGGTTGCCTACATTGACAAAAACTATTAACTATATTACCCACGAGTACATGAAGATTTTATACAGAACTGGTAATTTTTTTATCAACTCCCTCAGCTGTCAATATACACACAATGTGAACATACAATCTTATCAACGAGTTTCAAAATTTTAGCTACAGGCCAAACAAGTTTGTCTCCCTTGACTTATAAGTACCTCTTGTCTTTGTTATCTAATAAAGAAGAAATATAAGACGGTGTTAAGCGTGGGAAGCATTATATGCATTTTCTGATTTCTGGAATGAAATTTATTTTTATGTAAACTCATTGCAAGTTGACTTGTGATTCTGGCTACAACTTATAATAACAGTGGCATAAGTTGACTAGCACTTATTGTATTGGTTGTTATTTCAAATCCAAATGTGATGGGTCCACTTGCTATGTTGTTCTTGTTTATAGTAACGGATATCATTTTATTCAAACATACTATGAGACGACTTGACAACTTATAGTGTGTGTCGTTTAAAATCAAGAGTGGTTCGATTCTGAACTTATAATGTTTGTTCTTCTCTATTCGGGTTCCCCTTTAAAACAAAGTATATTAGTAAACTAATAGTGTTTATCTTTTGTGTATAGTGCATGGTAGTTACCAATTCAAACCCGGTTGGGTATAGGACGGATTGTATTATAATTTATTTTTACGTTGCATGCTGGCAATTATTTCAAACAAACTGCAGAATAAGACAACGTATTTTATATTTATCGCAGTGTTAATATTTGCTACAGTGCAGGTAATAGCTTTGGTGTCAATTATGGATAAAAAAAATAGAATTTGTGCGTCTTTTTAATTATATTGTTGCTGGTGGAAATTATTATAAAAAAATAGAATTCGTGCATCTTTTTAATTATATTGTTGCTGGTGGAAATTATTATAAAAAAATAGAATTCGTGCGTCTTTTTAATTATATTGTAACTGTTTCTTTATTATACGTCGATTTTCTAACGTTTCCACTCAGACCTCCTTTAGAAACGGTCTTGTATTTTTCTTTACCACACCCTTTATTCAATAAGTTACATACACACATATATAAGTTAAGAACAACAAGGAATCTTTTGTCCCATCTAGGCCGTCCTATCCTCTATAGTAAACTCCAAAATAAAATACCCAAAGCCATCTTTTGTGATTAAAATATTTATTAAAAAATTCCCCTTAAACTCCCTTGGTTAAGTCCCAGTTAACTGCATCTTTGATATTTGTGGTTGATTTCTATTCTCTTTAATTGTGATAACACATGAAAGATGGTTGATAGAAGTTATGGAATGCTACAGTTGTAGATAACATGAAATGTAACAATACCTATAGCTTTCGTACATAGATACTTCACACACACACATATAAAGTAAAGAGTTTGCATTAGTTAACATGAAAGGTCTAAATGGCCTGATGGTTAAGGTGCTTGACTCGCAATCTCAGAATCGCGGGTTCGAACCCCCATCATTGAAGATGCTTGCCCTTTCAGCCGTGAGGGTAATATAATGTGACGGTCAATCCCACTAATTGCTGGTAAAAGAGTAGCCCAAACGTTGGCGGTGGGTGGTGTTGACTAACTACCTTCCTTCTAGTCTATCACTGCTGAACTAGGGACGTCTAACGCACATAGTCCTTGTGTAACTTTGCGCGAAATTCAAAACAAACCAAACCAACTGTTAACATGACATTTAACATTTTGAAATTAAGGTTCATAACTATAGGCTTAAAGCAATTGAATATAATGTACAGTTAGTCAAGGGGCATAATTTTATTGAATTAAATGAATATTTGCAAATGGTTGCGAGGACTACGTACTATATCAACTCGAGGCTATTGGATTTCTTTTCTCCTCTCTTCCGCTCTCTTTCAAATATATTAAAACTTAAAACATCGAAACCCATTTTATAAATGAAACAAAATTTTAAATTTTAGAGGACAGCGTTACTAAAAATAAACACTCCTACCCACCCCACAAAACCACCACACACACACGTTAAACCTTAATTTTTAAGTTGTAAGCAAATCTCTCTGATACGCCAAGCTCTACTGAGTTCCGGAAATCCTGATAACTGATGAATTTAAAAAGGCAGTTTTCTCAAAATATACTTATTCTCGCCTAAGATGTATATGCCAAGTATATCGCTAAGCCAGTTTCTTGAATCACTAACTATAACTAAGACCATTTTGGCAGAGAAAACGAGCCAAGGAGTGATTCAGACCGAGCATCAAATTTGCAAGTCAGACCTAAATCTACCATATGTATAGCTATAACTCTTCCGTTAGAATGTCATTAGTAGCCTTATCGTTCACTTCATCTAGTATTCAGTAGGTAGAGGGTTAATGTTGGAAGTCAAGCACCATCGTCTGCTTTCTAACAGATATAGTGTAATCCATGGACGTTCAGCAGCTTGGCCTTCTACCAATACTACCACAGCGGACTTTACATAATTGGGAATATTTTCGTTTTTGCTTATATGAAGGGAAGAGCGCATGGTGATATAAAGAGCTTAGTTATTTATGAAATGCTAACTTATACATGCGAATACATATTATATATAGTTATAAAAGTGCTAAACGCATTCGTTTCAAAGGTTTTCATTCCAAGCGAGATAAAGGATGTAACGATGGGTAATGGGTGATCATTTTAAAAACATATCGACGAAAGTAGGCTAAGTACTAAAGATTGTAGTGTTATGGCCACGTCACAATTTCTATGCATCGATTTTGATATAGTTTACAAATAAAAAATAAAAAATTACCCGAGGCTTATCGGTCCAAAAAACAACCCACTAGCTGTTGAAACCTATATTGGTGTCGTACGACCAATATAACAATAAGCGTTAAATAAGTTACCTCTAAATAGATTAAAAAAAGAGCGAAAATTAGAACAAATTGCTTTATGTGTAGTTATATCATGGCATTATTTTATGCTTTATTAATTTTTCAGTATCACAAACGCTTAAAACAGAAAACAAATGTTTGAATTTAAGGCCATATGTTCATAAATATGTTAATATGATATACAGATAATGGTATTGAAGAGTTATGCGTAGAAAATAAAGTTTTCGGCTAACGTAACGAAACTATATCTCACTGGATTTCTTTAATAGTGGTATGTAGTTAGTGTTTTTAAAGCAGGCCAATTCATATTATAGAGAAGTAAATAACGTAGTTTTCTTACAACAGGATAACGCATGAAAACTATCAAGGTCTATTTGGAGAATTAACAAAAAGCGTAATCCGGAAAATAAACAAAATTAGTTATTTTTCTGTTAGTGTACAAATATTATATTTATGACAACGCTAGTAAGGCTATCTGCCGCCGTTTCTAATTTTGAACTACTGATCAAAAGGAGATAGCCAAATATCAGAACCTTACCACATACGTTTATGACGCTACACAGCTTAAAGTTAGGAAACTATTTTGTTTTATCACACGGATTCGAACTCAGATCAGCCATACCGAAAGCCAAAGTTTTACGAGGGGGCCAACTTTCGCCCTTATGCAAAGATACGCAATTTTAAATATGTAGGTAGACAGTCAAAACTATAGGCTAGTAAGTATAGTGCACTAATTTGTTGATAAATAAGTATAAGCATGGTTCTGTAATAAAATTGATATAGGAAGTAAGCTTCTAGGTTCGATATTAAAAGTTATTACAAATTTTCATTACGTAGAAGTAGCTAATGATAGAAACTACATATGTGTCACAAATAATAATAATAATATAGATATATGTGTATTTGTTTACATATGTCTCACAAATAATAATAATATAGATATATGCGTATTTGTTTACATATGTGTCACAAATAATAATAATATAGATATATGTGTATTTGTTTACATATGTGTCACAAATAATAATAATATAGATATATGTGTATTTGTTTGTTAAAACACTTTGCCTCATTACAGCAATTCTTTCCCCCCACCTCCCTGTGGTTCAATTCTGTCTGTCTGTATTCGTGGTAGGTATTTTGGTGTGGAACCAGGGGTGGTTAGAAATGTAAGATTTCTCTTCGCCCCGAAAGTGCTTAATTTAATTTTTACTCTTACATGAATGTTGTGTTGATAATTAGGTTAAGATGTCTGGAAATTAATGTGTAAGTTCTTGACTGCCATCTCAAGTGAACCAGAAAAGCCGTGGAGAATGAACCGATGGTTGAGCGGCAAACCTTGGTGAGGGGGGGGGTACAGCAAGGATAGGTTTTTGCTAGAAAAAAAACAATACATAAAAAAGCTACATAACATGAAAATAAATGCTATAAAAGAAACAATAAATATAGAAAAGTTTAGAGAATAACGGAACGAAGAAAAAACAATACATAAAAAAGCTACATAACATGGAAATAAATGCTATAAAAGAAACAATAAATATAGAAAAGTTTAGAGAATAACGGAACGAAGCAAAAACAATACATAAAAAAGCTACATAACATGGAAATAAATGCTATAAAAGAAACAATAAATATAGAAAAGTTTAGAGAATAACTGAACAAAGAAATTTCACCTTAATGAAAACGTATACTAGGCAAAATTTCCGGCATACGATTCTCCATCTCTTGTCTTACGCTTATTAAATAAACATTTAATATACATAGATATGTGAGATAGCAGATTCTATCTTCTTTATGATTACGGTTTTGTTTATCGTTCATTAATCATTTCCTTCTATCGTTTAGATTATCCAAGAATTTTTAGTTGCGTTAAAACGCTAACTCACCTTCTACATATTCATTTGTATTTTGAGGATATATGTAAGTATGTATGATGAAACTGACACCAGCTTCCCTAGCGGTGACGTACACATACTATTAATGTAGCAGAAAAGTATGTAAATTTATGATCACATGAGGTTGTACTCTCTTGACCTACTCAGTGAATAAATACCCTGCCAGAAAGGAGCTGGAGAGTCACGAGATAGGTATTGAAAGATGTAGTTATTGCTGTTTAGTTATCGTTATTGAAAGGTATTGTTTGAATAATGCATTTGCTGTATTTTTTTTTTGATGATTCTTATATTATTGATTTATTTATATTTATGATAAAATGTTTATTAATATTGGTATGAAGTCTTAGCCAGACATTTGTTTATTAACCGCGTTGAATATATTTCAAAGGGTTGTTATTGCTAATAAATTGTGTTTTTGTTGTTGAACCCTGATTGCAGCGGAGTGTTCATTTTAGGCCGTTACAGATACATTAAGTTTTATAAAGTAATTAGGAGATAGAAATTAGCACGAATAACTAGAACACTGTGAAAGAATTATATTAAAAAATTACAGAAGAAAGAAATTATACAAGTTATTAAATATATTTGTTACTATTTTTTATAAAAAAAATATAAGATATGGATAAATTACTCGCATTCAATCTCTCGATGAATTGCTGACGTGTAATGATTGTGAACTTAAGTTTACTGATTTAAGAATACATTTTAACGCTGAACACGAACACTTTTATGGCAAAAATTACGATCACATTGCAAATATGTTAACATGTTAAGACGTTCTAACCTGGTAAAGGTGTATTGTGATCGGATTTTCTTTTTTTTTACTGAATTATTTTTAACAAAAATGTCCTATTTCTGGAGTAATTACACAGTTAATATAACTTATAATAGTCAATAAAAGTGTGTTTTGATCAGCATATTTTAGATATACTGCGATTCAGAAACTAGACAAAATCATATATCTTTGTGTTGGTGTACAAATTTTATATTCGTATTTATGACAACGTTACAACTACTGATCAAAAGTAGAAAGCCAAACAGCAGCACCCCACCACCCACGCTAAGTAACTAATGATAGCAGCAAATAACAAAAAATCTATAACTTCATGTAATCAACAGCTTGTGTTAAAGTTAAAGTACCTATTATGATCTAATGCTATTGAAGAAAACAGATATACACAACATTCTCATGAGTTGTTACTTAACTTTGTAAGTTAGTTTTAACAAATAGTTTAATATTGCGAGTATTTTGTGTACAACTACGCTATTATAGACAGCTGACGACTCACGTTTTCGCTCAATACAAGAACTCGTCGAGTCATGTATATGAAACTCCTATTGTGTCAGTAAAAATGATTTGATAATAAATGAGCTGGTGTTTTATTATAATCTCTAAAATAAGGTTATGTATAAATCTTTCAAACTTACGAAATATAAAGTTATGGAAAAATATATCAAAAGGGAGTTATTGAATATATATATATATATACATTTCTATAGCTTTAAACAAATTTTCCATGATAACATGCAGCTGAGATTTGCTCACACACAAAGGTAGTATTGAGGTTTATTTTCCTGCGTTAGATATGCTAAAATTAGAAGTTCATTTTCAGTGAACAAGAGCTCATCACGAAATTTAGCTGAAAATGTAAATCTTAAGCAACTTTATCAACATGTTCTCTTTACAAAACATTATCTCATCAAATTCACAAGATACGCGTTTTGCAAAAGTAAAACAATCGCAAATTGTAAGAGCAACTACTATAAGTTGTTTTATTTTATTTCTTACGTTCGAAAAGCGATTACTATAAGTGGCACAGCGGTATGTCTGCGGACTTACAACGCTAGAAACCGGGTTTCGATACCCGTGGTGGGCAGAGCACAGATAGCCCTTGTGTAGCTTTGTGCATAATTAAAAACAAACAAACAAACAAACCATAAGTACGAAAATAAAGCAAGTTAAAATATAACGTAATCTACGTAGGTTTTGATTAATAGTACGTCGGAATCTAACTTGCTACGTGTAATTAGTAGCCTCACAAATTTGCCAGAAAAGAGCCTTTATTTTTTTACAACCTTTTAGCTTTAATTCTCATTAAAATGATTCTTTAAGATAAATCTATTGAAATGTTCCATATCACATTATAAGAATTAAGATATTTAGATATTTTTTTAAACCTGAAATGAAAATTTTTTATAATAAAGCTGGCGAAAATAACCGAGTACCAATTTACATGTTTTTGTGACAGCTTTTGAACTGGCTCTCAGAAAAATTTTGATAAGAAGTTTGAAACTTAAAGGTAATATCTCCGTCAGTAAAAACATTTTAATGACGAACCAAAATAATTTCTATCTAAGCCAAAGAAATTAGCCTTAGATTTCACTGTCAATATTAGTAGGCCTGCACAATTTGCCTATTGAGCTTAAGATGAATATTGGAGTATAAGGCATTTGTTAATTACTTTGATTAATGCTAGTTTTATAGTAACGCATTCATGAACTGTGAGCATATATATTGTTAATATATAGCCTATTAAGCAACAGTTCTAACAGCATATTTTCTGCTTTAGGTTTTACAGTCTGTTAGACAACAGTTCTGACAACATATTTTCTAGTTTAGGTTTCACAGTCTGTTAGACAGCAGTTTTAACAGGATCTTTTCTGCTCTATGTTTCACACAGCTATGACAGGAGATCGTGATGACAAAAGATGTTTTCTTTTTCCTTCTTCAAGATTCGATCATAATGAAGGTCGAAACTTGTATAAATTAATGCCTTGTTTGACATTGTACACAAAAAAAGTCTTGTAGAATATAACTCGTTTGTTGCAGAACTTATAAAAACAACAACATAACTTTATTTACGACTTGGACACGTTTCCTCTTTGTTTGATACATAAATGAGTGTTGATCCTTGTTTTTGTTTGGCGACGTTTCGTAATACAACTCTTGTGACTGGGCTTTAGAAGAACGTATTGATCATTTAAGAATTTTCTTACACATTCTTAACTTTATTTCAGTTTCCTTCACTTCAGTATAAAGGAAATCTATCCACACTTACTAACTATAGACTAATTAACCAAAGATAGGTTATTAGTAGTATTTTGATTTAGTTTGAACATCAGTTCTTAAGTTTATCTTACAAGAACTGCGATTTAAGCAAAATGATTAAATTTCATGATTTATTATATAAATACTAAAATATATTCTTAAACTTGTTAATTTAAAATCAATTTTTTGTTTTACGTGAATCTTCGCCTTTAATGTATATAAACCATCGAAATATATTTTACGAAATTGCCTATCTAGTTTTTTAAGTAACCAAATGTGTAATAGTTTTATTTCTTTAGCTAATTTCAAGTTTTTGGTAGTTAATCTAACAGCCTACTACATATTGTTTATACCATAGTTGGTAACCACATGTGTAACAGTTTTATTTCTTTAGCTAATTTCAAGTTTTTGGTAGTTAATCTAACAGCCTACTACTGTTTATCCTATAGTTAGTAACCACATGTGTAACAGTTTTATTTCTTTGGCTAATTTCAAATTTTTGGTAGTTAATCTAACAGCCTGCTACGTATTGTTTACCCCATAGTAAGAATATGAATATCAGTGGATCAGCAGTAAGTTTACGGACTTACAACGCTAAAATCCGTGGTTCTATTGTCCGCGGTGGATAGAATACATATAGCCCATTGTGTAGTTTTGCACAACAACATTTAAGAATATAATTGGATTAATTTAGGTTTAGTTACTAAGGAAATAGTTTTAATATAGTACTTAAATTAACACAGAACTAGTGACAGAAATACGGCATTATAAACATATTTATTTCCTAGTGGCTCAACGGTAATTCTGAGGACTTATAACGCTAAAATTTTGACACCCACGTGTACTGAGCATAAATAGTCCATTGTATAAAATATCATGTTTAACAACAAACAAACAAACAACATAATTAAGCACCTCTTGGTAAAAAGAAAAATGTTAATGAAGTCAAAGCAGACTAACAATATAGTATTACATCATAATAGGGTGTGCTAATGCAGCAAACAGGCATGATTTTAAATTTTAATTTAAAGATCTTAGATGTCAATAGTCTAATTTCGTGAATCCTTAATCGTTAAAACATTTTTAGTGCCACGGTGATTCAGTGGTAAGTTTACGGACTAACAACGCTAAAATCCGTGGTTCGATTCCTTGAGGTGGATGGAGTGAAGATAATACATTGTGTAGCTTTGCTTTAAGAAAAGAAATAATAACAGCAATAAAACACTTTTATGACAAGTACGTTACTGATGTTCACATTAAATAAAGTAGTCTATGTATTGGGTTTATTACAAGTATTGATAGTATTTATTCAGATTAAAATTATTAGCAAAGATTACGAAAATTAAAAAAGATAATTACAAATAAATTAATAAAATGGTTTGGTTTAAAAAACAGATAGAAATTTTTTAGTCTCCTTTAAAAAGTTCATGACGTTATCTCAGTTCTAAGTTTTGGTAAGTTGATACGTTATTGAGATTATTTAAATGCTATAAAGAACTGAAAGTCATTCTAAGTTATTTTCTTGAAAATCTAGTACGTTAAAGCACATCGACTAGCTGTATTTCCTTAGAGCTACGCTTATAAATGAGTGCACATTAATGAATATTCCAGCAAATGTACTGCGCCTTGTGTGATATTCTTTTCTCTGCCTACACAATATGGCTGAACGACGTGAGTGTGCGTTATTCGCCACGTAGGTATGTTGATGAAGGACGATTAACAAAGGTCCCCGTGTTACGAGCGGCATTAAATGTCACTTTCGTTTTGGTGTCGGTTTCACATAGTAAACATTTGAGTAGCTTCTAAACTCGAATCATTCGTCCGATCAATTATCTATTTAAACTCGAACTTTCAATGTACCAAAATCTGTGAAAATTGATTCAGTCAGTTTCTCAGGTCTCTGTAAACAAAAGAAAATTTTACATCACTTTAACCAGAGACTAATGATGAAACCGAAATCATCGTATATTTGGCCTTTGGTGATATAACACTTTGATATGTTTTGGGCTTGCAATTTTTTTTGGGTGTGTTTGTTAATTTTTTAAATTTCATTTCATTATATGCATTTCAGTAAAAATAATATTGGTAAGCGTGAAAATTATTGACAAAAAAAAAACTATTTCAACCTTGATTTTACTTTCTCCTACATAGGTTCATGATATTTTTTCGTCTTCAGCGTTTTTACATTATCTTGTCTGTGTAATTCACCGTTTTTTCATTATCTTGTCTGTGTACTTCACCGTTTTTCCACTATCTTGTCTGTGTACTACACCGTTTTCCCACTATCTTGTCGGTGTACTTCAACGTTTTTCCGTTATCTTGTCTGTGTACTTCACCGTTTTTCCGTTATCTTGTCTGTGTACTTCACCGTTTTTCCACTATCTTGTCTGTGTACTTCACCGTTTTTCCACTATATTGTCGGTGTACTTCAGCGTTTTTCCGTTATTTTGTGTGTACTTCACCGTTTTTCCGTTATCTTGTCTGTGTACTTCATCGTTTTTCCACTATCTTGTCTGTGTACTACATCGTTTTTCCACTATCTTGTCGGTGTACTTCAGCGTTTTTCCGTTATCTTGTCTGTGTACTTCAGCGTTTTCCCACTATCTTGTCGGTGTACTTCAACGTTTTTCCGTTATCTTGTCTGTGTACTTCAGCGTTTTTCCTTCGAAAGGGATTGAATAGGTTATACGTTAAATCTAACAAACAATGATTAACGAGTAAAAAGCTTTATTGGTAATGAAATTGGTATTACAGTTGGAAAATGAATTAAAACAGCCATGACTTAGATTATTAAATAGAGAATATTTTGCATTCCTTTATTTCTATTTACTTTAATTTTCTTAATAATGCTACTAGTGTTTTGTTATACAAGCAGTAAAATAGTAAAAACCTGCCTACCAGTAACAGGCCCGGCATGGCCAGGTGATTAGAGTGTGGGGGCGTTATAATGTAACGG
The DNA here is from genome assembly GCF_000517525.1 of Limulus polyphemus. Classification (NCBI taxonomy): domain Eukaryota; kingdom Metazoa; phylum Arthropoda; class Merostomata; order Xiphosura; family Limulidae; genus Limulus; species Limulus polyphemus. The sequence continues at coordinate 527,878 of NW_013665689.1, forward strand.
TCAATTCTACTATTCGTTGGCAAAAGAATATCCCAACAGTTGGCGGTGGGTGGTGATGACTAGCTGCCTTCCCTCTAGTCTTTCATTGCTAAATTAGGGACGGCTAGCGCAGATAACCCTCGTGTGACTACCAATAGCAACTAATGTCATTAACGGCGTCGTTGTTTTACCTGTAGCGATCTTTTTATTTTTGGTTGAAATGTATAATTTTGATTATATTTGTTAAAAAAAATTCAAAAACAATGTATAGCAAATACATTTCAAAACAAGAGTTGAAACATTCTTAAATTTACCAACAACCATATAGAATTAATTCATTTCTACGCAGTGTTCGTCAGAATGTATTCTAGAAAATAGTTAAAACATTTTATAATTCATTATAAATCTTCTTTTCAAACGTGTCCTTTGGTTCAGCTTTTGACAATATTTGTTGTGTTTAAGTGTTGTTCTCTTTCTCGGTTTTTCAAAAGTACCAAATTCCAGGAAAGCTCCAATATACTTTAGTCTCCCTAAAGGAATGATATGAAACACCATTTACAAATATGACGTTGTCAAACTACACACAAAAGTTATTTGAGCCTTTTCGCACGACTTTCCAAAAGATTAGTAAGGCGTACGTGACAAATCTACGCCATCTCATAACACCTCCTAGAGCACCGACAATGATGATTGGACCAGGGATTGCAATTCGACGTGCATTGGCTACAAAAGTAGCAAACGTTTTTTTTAAAGTCCAGTTACTTTCTGTATTTGATATCACTGCTGAGATAAAGCTTTAGTTTATAGCTAAAAATCAATTCTTATTGGTTAAAAAAAATCCTTGTAAGATACATAACTATATTAAGACCAGCAGTATTAAGATATAATGCAAGTGTTTAATAAGTTGTAATTCTTATATCGTGCTTGAACAGAAATATCATGTATGGAACTGTATGATCGCATAATAAAATTTAACTGCATTAATAAATATAATAACGACTATATCTTGCTAATGAGCAGGTATTGCTACCACTTCGAGTCTTTCTATTTACGACATAAATAATTCAATTTTGCTAATATGATACGTCAAATGATGACATGATTATTCCAAATCAACTAACCAATAGAAATGTCATGCAATAAGCTAAACCTATATACTACTAATCACAATCCCGATTTTAAGAAAGGAATGCTAGTAACATTTACATACAAAAAATAGGGTCACTTGCTAATTCTAAAGATTTAAGATATTTTGCTACAAAAATAATGGATACAAATATAGAAAGAGACGGAATAATGAAGAAAACGCTATCTAATTTCATCTACTAACTCCGTTTTCTGACAAATGTTTTGAATTTATTACACTTAGAATTAAAATAACATGTACTAGTGTTTCTTGTTTAAAAAGTGAATACATCATTTACAAACCATGGAAAGTGTCATTTAAACTCAACTTTAAACCGTAGTAATGTTAAGTTTTATAATAAGGCATCATTTTCTGTAATCTCCCTTTTTATTGATACATCCACACAGTAATATATGACAGATACACACGGAAGATGAAATTAAGTTGCATACTTTATATGTTTAAATATATATATTTATATATATAATTATAATATGTGTTCCGAAACCCCGAAGAAATAAAAATCGTCTACATTCAGGATCAACGAAGACATGATGTTTGTACAGAGTTAAAAAATTGTACTCAGAGTAACTTGGCGTGGTGAAAGTTTTCATTTTAAATTTATTAATTTATTACGTTTCTTCAAATATATATATAAAGGAACCTGAAAATATGGAGTCAAAGTTAAAGTGAAAGCAAACATGTTGTAGTTTATACCTTAGAGAGGCTAAAGGAAAACTTATGTTTGCAATACTTTTTCCATAACATTTATCTTAATGAATATGACCTCCTCATATGTTCTTCATTACTTTAGAAACGAAAAGAAAAAAAGAGCCTAACAGTTAACCAGAGAAAACCCTTGGTTACGTAGAGTTATATCAAATTCAGTGAATCTTAAGAAAACTTTAACAAGAATAAAAAGGGAAGAGTCAGTGTCATAAAGATATATGTTTATGTGGAGATTACCCTGCAAAGCTCTTTTATGGTAGAAAGCTTGCATGATATACCGCTGACAGGCACTGATGAGAGCGTGACGTTTTAGTAATATCGTAATGATGAATATGGAAATATTCAAATGAATGTATACGGTTTTTTAATACAAACATCCATATTATTGGTGAATATCATCATGCAAAATATATTTTCTGGATAACTTTTCTTTTACTTTAGCAAAATACACTATGACTCATGTAAAGACAAGTGGGTTTCAGATTTAATACAATAAAATACATTAAAAGAGCACGTTAGAATAACGAATGGGTCAAAAACACGGAATTTATACATCCTCCAAGTTTATACAAGCTCAACACTGTTATGTTAAATATAAATAGGGATATTTGTTAAAAAAATTTTCCTGATATTAAAGTATTCAACTTAGCTCTGGAGTCAACTCTGAAACTGTACTTGTAATCATGGTTATTATTATTATTATTATTAATTTTAGGATTGATTATATTTATCACAATCAATTTGATGGGCAGGTTAGTTGGTGCCCAATATACTGTTCAGCGTAGTTTTAAACAGATTGAGTTGAGAAGTGATTTTACTTTGACATACTGATGTAAAGTAGTTTGAAACTCATTTCTAGCTTATGCACTTGTCAGAGTCACACTTGTATTTCAAAATATACCATTAAGCTAAAACTCCGTAATTACTTGGAGTGGTTCTTTGTGCTAAATGCCTGTTCTTGTTTGAATTAATACATTTTGCTCGTCTTTTTACAGTCCATATAAAACTACTATACTCGCTATAAGTGAACAATAGCGAGCAAAGTAGTTATTAGCGAATCTTTTTGAACAAATATGGAGCAAGGAATTTTGATTAAGCTTTGCCAGTAACTGTAACTACGAGAAAGTTTTCAATCCCAAGGCATAAAAAAAAGCTAAGTTTGTCCTTAAAGTTTTTTACAATACTGTCCATTTTTTAAATACCACCATGTTAATAAAGTAATAAAGGTAACTTTGCATAAGTGTAAAAAAAGGCACCATTTTAAAGATAAAGAGTGGTATCATCGCCTTCTTATCTTGGTTATAATTTATTTTATGTTTAAAGATTGATATAAATTAATGAATTCACGCGATTAAAATTTTTATGAACGTTTTAATTAGATCTTTTCTTCGATATAGATTTAGGCACGTGGTAAAAACTACTTTAATGAGGGTAAGCGAAGTTCAATGGCTAGTTCCATGCCTTTGGGGAAATCACACTAAGTTCATTTCTACAGATTTTAAGTATATTGAATGCAACAAGATTTCTAGATGGTTGCTTGAAACTAATTTGACTTATGTATTAGAAGTATTATATAATTTAATCAAGAAACTGGGAGGAACTGCCGTCCAACTGTCCTGCTATTCTCGATATTAGGCCTTTCAGATTATTGGCAATGTAATAAGATCATTTAATTAAATCGATTGAATATTAACGAGCAGCTGGTTGTTGTAGACCTAAAAACCACCATCTAATTACAAATATGAACTTTTCTGTAGTATAGAGAGGGGTTTATAATGTATACATATTTATCTATATGTATATATATATTTCACAGAATTATTATATCTTTCTTATCTTAATATATATTTTATCTATGTACGTTTCAGTTTTAGATGATATGCATTAGAATACCTGCTTCGTCTCTCTCGAGAAATAAAACATTTTTCTTTGTTAATGACTCAAAGCTTTGTGTCGTGAATTTTGAAACGTAACCAAATATATACGTATATAATAACTGTACTATTAATTTATAGTGGGATATAAACTATTTGTGCCATGGGATTAGGAATTTTTATTTTTCACTTAACCGTTTCAAAGTTGAACTCCTTTTAGTGTTCTTCTGTAATTTGAATAAATCTATAACAAAATATAACACATTGTGTGCATATCTTTAACATAATTCAGACATTCCTCACTTAATGAGTGTATACGTGGTTGAGTACAGTATATTAGAACATTTATGAATAACACAATCAGCAAGTTATATGGTAATTACAGGCGATGTAATGTCGTGGTTGCATGACATTGGAAAACAAAGGAATATGGATCAGCTTGGGACATCAGAACCATCCAGAAATAGAGCTGCACCAAAACGTACTCTAGCAATGTTAAGTAACGTTCGGCGTCTTGTAATCTACAGAAACAAAGGTTGGTGACAAATGCTGTCTTTGTTCCACGCAACTATACACAAAATAATCGAGAAGGATCTCCGTTCTGGAAACGAAGCAAACAAGGCATAGACTCAACAAAATAATTTTTCTTAAACCTCCCGTTCAACAGTGGCATATCTCAAGAATCTGGAGAATAGAAGAGGTATTCATGATATTCCGTACAAAACATACTAGTCAAGTCGCTGGACACAGCTCCTATAGATTTGTTTGGTATCGAATTGTTGAATTGGGTGTTTAGAAGCCGTCGTATTTGTACACTAAGTGGATTATGGAATGTATGCAGGATATGTTTTTGACAAGACATACTTACGACGTATACTTTTGCAATAGAAACTACGCTGCATGGCTATTGTTAAGATGCACCGTTGTCAGATATAGCATGACTGGACGTGGCGACATAGTGAGTTCCGAAATCGTTTTAAAATAACGTATTCATTCTTCTGTATACTTTTAAAGTTATAACAGTTTATCCTTACATTGCTTGCAATCATATTAGCCTCGGCGATTCTAAAACCAAAATGTATTGATATATATGAAGCAAATATATTTTTTATTTCCACATTTTAGAACTTTACTCTTCATTGAGAGAAGAAAAAAAAAGTTAAACTTTTAGTAAATTATTTAAAGGGTTGATTATTGTTGTTTGTTTGCGCAGTGCTACACAATGGGCTAGAAACTCTGTTCGTTTCGGGTAATCGAAACCATGAATTTTAGCTTTGTAAGTCCGTAAACGTATCGCTGACATGCCGAGGCACATTACTTATGCGGAAATAAATTAATTTTTGAACGTGATGCCTGGTGACTAGCACCCCAGTGGGTATGTCTACGGACTTACAACGCTAGATAGCCCATTGTGTAGCTTTGTGCTTGACTTCAAACAAACATAGTGACTAATACAGTAGTAGTCCATACGTATATGTAAATATATATACATATATCTTCCTATTTGAAAAAGATAAGACGTAATGGTCAAGTATCTAATAGTTTTAACCCATTACAGATTAAGTTATCACGACTATGTGGTTCAAAGAATGATTTCACTAAGGTGTTGATATTAAAGGAGCTCGTCAGAAACGTCGTAATCCCTGAATTCAGCGGGGCTCACAATCGATATCTCGTCAACCATGAATCAAGGGACGACTAAGCACATCCAAATTCTTTTTTCTTTGTAGCACTCCTTCTAAAAGACATTAGCACGCAAATATTGCGAAAGATAAGACAAAGCCTTTTTGAATTTTTGTCGACTTCTTAATGACTTTCAAATGTTGCAGGGAAACGATCTGTGAAGTAGCAAGGATAAACACGAGGAAATATATTATGTTTCTCTATTCTTACTAGGGTATTTTCATTTCGGCATGATATTGCTGGTTTTCTTATATCAATTTTTTTTTCTGATACCGATCCTTCATTTCCAAATATTTGTGGCATCCGAAAATATCGTGTGTTATTTGCGACTAGAAAAATTTTGTAAAATGTGACAGATATTACAAAATCCAAACAAAAATTATTCAAATAATAATAATAAAGCGATGAAAACGCAAATAACTCCGTAGAGTAGGATAAAAGTATGTTGTAGGAACATGTGATAAACATATGCTGCCATAACAAATAATATGTAATAGGTTTTAAACTTTAAGCGTAATGTTGTAGAATATACATGAAATTTATAGCTAACCGAGATGTCAAAAGTGTGAAATGATAATAACAATGATCGGTTCCACCACTATCACATAGGAAATCATCGCACAAGAAATGTATTATGTGGTTAGTGATAATATCGCTGTGCTCTAATTTGTGACTTATTAACCTTTGGCATTTACCTATGTGGACGATATGAGATTTGTTTCAAATTTTGAGGTCAGATATAAAATGCATGCATTACATTTCCCCGACAAATAATAAAAAAGTTTTATGATTACAGAAACGACCTGTATTAGCATAATTTTAGAAATGTTGGAACAGTTTCTTATTTGAAGTTATGCACAAAGCTACACAATAGGCTATTTGTGCTCTGCCCAACAAGGGTATCGAAACCAGGTTTCTAGCGTTGTAAGTCCGCAGACATACCGCTGTGCAACTGGGTGGGGGCTGTAACAATGGTTGTTTGAAGTTAAGCACAAAGCTACACAAAGGGCTATCTGTGCTCTATCCACCACGGGTATCGAAACCCGGTTTCTAGCGTTGTAAGTCCGCAGACATACCGCTGTGCCACTAGGGGGTCTGTAAGAACAGAATGTTGATCCCTAAAATAATTTAATGTCTTTATTGTATTTCGCGCAAAGCTACTCGAGGGATATCTGCACTAACCCTCGCTAATTTAGCAGTGATAGACTAGAGTACGTCAGAGTATGGACCAGTGGTGGAACTAATTATATATTTATGTTATATTGTTATATTAATAAACATACGGAAGCACGCAAACACATAAATATTATCCAGATAACGCACTTAACCATGTACAACGCAGTTGTTCCACAAATAAATGTTCCGATTGTTGTAGGTATAGCAGCAATAGGTTTACACTAATTTATTGATACCCTCAACGATTACATTAAATCTGCCACAAGAGAAGTTCAGCGTAACGTCTGCGATAGGCTTAGAAAGTACAATTAATGTAATATCAGGTGTAATAAATAATGCTGTTTCACTAAAAAAAGAAAAAAAAGAGTACCAATATGGGGGTACGTTCTTTTATTTTTTTCCCTGTTTTTCCAGACGTATCTGTAATAAATAAGAACAAAAAAATCGTCTGATTACATTAAATTAGCATAAACTTATACATGCAAGATTGATTCACGTTTTCTACACCCTCTAGTGTTACTTTTAAGAACCGTTTTCCTATTAGATATTTCATTCAAAAGACGGTGGTATGAAGTCGTGGGTAAAACTTGTTATTAAGATATTTAGGTAACATAACAAAGATTATTAGCAGCTTCACATTCCCTTCAAGCTTATTTTTGTTTTCGTCGGTCGAATAACTTAAATATCCCTCTATTTTTTGTCTCCATTTCTATTTGGAAATTTATATATTTTTATCATAGCGTCTTGAGATAGAGAAGTAGGAATTTTACAGTTATTGTGTAAGTTGTATTCTTGGAATTTAATTACAGTTTTTTGATAACTTATATGAATTAATGAATAAATTAAATGTTAGAGGTCAATCGTGGCCCAGTGATTAGGGTGCCAGACTATAGATCTACGAGTCCTATATTCGCGTCCCGTCACTGCAAAAAAAAAAAATAAAAAATAAAAAAAATTAATCGCATCCCGCACTTTGAGACTTAGGGTGTGTTGTAAGAGTGACGGTCAAATTCCACTCTGTGGTCATACAAAAATAGCCTCAAAATTATCGGTGAGGCCTGGTGTCTAACTGCCTTTCCTATAACCTATCACTTCAAAATTAGGAACAGTTAGCGCAGATAACCTTAGGGTAGCTTTACGTGAGTATCCGAGAACAAGCTAAGTAAACGTTAAACGATATAACTGGTGAACTGTCTTAGATTGAGTAAAAATAATACCTAGGCGGATATTCACTCTATTGCGTAAGTAATTATACCTATAAATTACGCCATTAAAAATAAAATATAATTTTTAACACATCTTACTTTTGACTTTTCTACTACTGTAATATTATATATGGGATATAGACAGATAGAGAATGTAACCCAGCAGTCACCAAATTTGTTTCATTTTGCAAACACAGAAATATGCATACAATTTTAGCGAGCTCTATGGAAATTTATTATATTTTTTTATAATTTTCATGATTGAAAGGAGTAACAAACCCATCAGAATTTAGAACGTCACTTCAAAAATAATATAGTTGTGAAGCGAAAAAAAAAGAATTTGGGGAACAAGAAAACTGATGTGCAACAAAGTTAGTTCCAGACAGACTTGTCTACTGTCATGTCTGCAGATCTAAATAAAAGCTATCCTTCTCAGACGTATTATTAACCATGGACTCGTAAAAGAAAGACAGATCAGTTAGAAAAAATACTCAAATCAAACAAAAATGCATATATATATATGGCAGGGGAATCAGCTCTATGCTGTTGATGACAGTCGATAAAGCTTCAGAACAGTATCCTAATGTCCTGTGGAAGTGAACTTTACGTTTCTTGAAAAGTGTGTATAATAAAGAAGTGTAAATATGTTTCCGAGAATTGAAGACGTCTCTTTCATGAACGTTTTTTTTATTTCGTCCTCAGTTCATGTGGACATTACTCTGTCTTTCACTTTCTTTTTGTACGTTTTAGCTATTTATGTTCTTTTCTTGTTCATGTTTAACCTAGACGAGTTGTTACGTTCTATTCACAAAAGATTTCAATCGAAAAAAGAATAAATCGCTAACTGATGATCTAAACACTGTAGAACACAAAAGAAGAGTCACGTTTTATTTTTTTGATGTTATGACAAGAAAACGAAGTCGATTTCTATCAAACTTATCACACCAAAGAAAGAAATATTCTTCACATTTCAAAGCAATTGTTATTTTGGATATTTTTAATGAGTTAACATTTGTTATGTATAAAATCGCTTCAACTGTTGAATTTCTAGAATTAATGTTATAGCTACAAGGTTCACAAATCTTTTTATAAAGAGTTAGATGTTGAAATTTTCATAACAATAGTAACTTTAGGTGTTTTTCAATTACCTATAATATTTAGAAAAAAAATTAACCGATAGCAATGTTAATTGAAATATGTTGTAATAAAAAAGAACACTATGGACGTTTCTTCGAACGTTCTATCTCTCTATGTATATACATGTGATGATGAGACAAGAGTTTAACTTCGAAATAACAGGAAAAGAGGTTGGTAAAGATTGAATAGAAATGTTTAAACATTTGTTTAACAATAAGTATTTATGATTTTAACAAGTAAAAGCTAGGAATGGCTTCTTCTTTCACTGGGGAGGGTGTGTGTGTGTGTGTGTTAGTGAGCCATACAGTTCTCATCAGTGACTTAGGACACTTCCGCCAATGAAATATCGCACCAAATCAAGCCTTTGTAGTAGTGAGGTATCGAAAATCGAAATGGTTTATTTAAGTGTTTTACACTCACAAAAAATAAATCTATCATTCTATAGGTATTTTAAAAACTTGTAGCATTTCGCCACAATTTAATTGTTCGTATTGTTAGCCGACACTAGGCAGCTTGTGCATAATTGAATAGAGTTGTTTAAACATTTGTTTAACAACAAGTAAAAGCTTGGAATGGTTTATTCTTTCATTGGGTGTGTGACTGTGAGCCAGACTAGTTTCGGAGAATTCCACTCCTCATCAGTGATCCTGAACACTATAATGGATTAGCTTCATTTATCTGTACAAATTATTCTAAATTTATTTAATTCTAATCAATATTGTTAGTTTACTTCTGACCATAAGTTATTAGTGAATATAATATTTCTGTAATCAAGGTATTTATAAATGAGGACTGTGTACTAAATTTATACTGTAGTATCGTTAACTTGTAAGTTACATATGTTTTTATGTGTTGACAATTCTTAACCATCTATCAACTCGAATCACGTTACATTATCGTCATTAAAAATTATTATGTGCTCATCTATTGAAATAGCGAAGAACCATTTCTTCTGAATATCTATTTTAAAATTGTTTTTCTTCATCATAGTTTTTAATTTGTAATCATCAATTCTATTACAG
>NW_013665689.1:537818-550949 GCF_000517525.1 Limulus polyphemus
TTAAACCATTTTTTGGTGTTTACTGTTAGACTTAAAGAAGCATTCAGTATTTTAAATTTCAGTTTTGGAAACCAAAGCTTTGAAATCTTAGATACAAACCTTGTTTTAATGTTTCCTGTGCTTTTCTAATGGGTACCAGCCATAAAATATTTCAATAAGACTAATTTTCCTTTTCATTGCTTCACCTTTCATGTGGCTGGTCTTTGTAATGTAGAGTTACTCCAGCTGGGTTGATACATTGCAGGTTGGCTAACACAATCTTCATGTGCTCTTGACATTTTATCAGAAGTGCAGAAATTTAATGATTCACCAAGAGAATATAGTAAAAAATTACGAATGTTGCAACAACAATATATGGGCCAAGCATGGCCCAGTAGTTAGCCTTTTGGGCTGCAGACCTAAAGATCTGGGTGTTTGAGATGTGGTTTTGCCGTACACACCCACTTTCAGCTGTGGGTTGGTAAAGATTTGTGTTACATATCAGAGTTTCAAATAGCCTGAAATTGTGTTAAATGATATTTTAAATTTAGTAGCTAAATTATACTTTGAGTTTAGCAGTTACGTAAAAGCCGATATATAGTCAGTTTATGATATTTGCCAACAAGACTGATACACAGTTTTCTTTTTAACACAAATACGTTTTGTTTTCGCAATACATATCTAACACTATAAGTTATGCATGTTTTTAAATATAAACTTAATCTAAACAAACGTTGATATTAAAACAAATATATGATAATAGATTCGTTACATTTGTTACTAAGTTACGAAATATCTAGCCAGGAAAGAACCGCACATTATAATTCAGTCATAACGAGCAGTCCGAAGGTGAAAGTTTTAATCTCTATAATGTCTGAAAAGAAAGAATTCTAATACACTACAAAGAAAATATGGAATACCTGAAAAACATTTAGTGTCTTCTTCTACAATTATATTCAAGTCTCTAGCTTTAAAAAAAAATACAAAATTAACATCTAAGTAGTGACATGGTGACTGGATATTTAGATTACAAAATTATATTGTAAAAGTATATCGGAAGTACTTGCAGTGCATTCCATGGTTTTTTCAAGACTTCTTGAATCCTCTCAGACTTTAACTCAATGAGGGCCTGAATGATCGAGTTAATCTTTCGATTTCTCTATGCAGCAATTAAACGTAGCATTATTTAGTAGTTTTTTTTTCTCTTTTACTTCATGAAGCAAAAAAAAAATATTTCTAGAGTGATGCAAAAGTTTTGGCTGTATCTGTAGATGGTGACTTAGTGGTTAGAAAGATGTTAAGAAGCTAATGAATTGATGGCATTAATAGGTACTAAAGAATGAAGGTTGGCAATTATTAATAATTAATAAATCATTATTTATTATTTATTCATGTTAAGCAGAGTTTCGGATAGAATTCTTATTGTTTGTTGTAAAACAGTTAGTTGAATTAATTATTTATTCTTTTTGTATTATTAAATATGAGTATATGTACAGTCTTCTGGCATTCACATATTGCCACTGCTTCTTCAAATACCTTTATTATGCGATGTGACAGGGACAATATCATTTCATTATATGTGACTAAAGGTACTGAGTATACACGAATGTTTTTATTTTATATTTAAGTAAACCCTCCGAACTTGTGCACTGTGTACTTTAATATGATGCAGAAGCATTTAATAAGCACAATATGTTGGTTTATCATAATTAAAAGTTAAAATTGCTGTTTGCATAACTTTCATGATGGCACAAAGAAAAATTCAAATCTAGTAAAAAGAACAAACCAAAAATATTTTTTCCTTGTAAACACTATCTAGATTTAAGAAAAAAAATGTTTCAATTTATCAACTAATAATTTATGTTCTGCTGTGGAAATAATCTTTATGTCAAACTTACCACTCCGAGAATAATCCGTTAGAAGAATGTTTTAGCATACGTTAGAGCAAATAATATCAGTATTTAATATTTTTTCTTAAGTGATCTAAATAAGCACTCTGTCTAAATTATTTTATAAGATATACAGCAAAGTTAAAATTGTGAATTATTTCACAGAAAAAGTATCACACATATATTTGAATAGAAATAACACGTGGTGTAATATAATCTGTAGAAATAACAAGATTTCGAAGATTATTGAACATATTTACTTTAAACTATATAAATAAAATTATAACAATTTGTCAAATTCTTATGTAGACATTTAAATCTGATAGCTTTATATACATTACAAATGCCACTAGAACTCGCTTAAAATAAAATAATATGCATATATTAATTAATTTGTAGCAAATTCAAAACAAAATATCAGTGTTAACTACTTGAAGTACGAAAGAAATTTTTATGGGATCAGGTCGACTTCGCCAATGAAAACTAACATCGTGAGTGGTTATGCGTGTAAGGATGTGTGGTAGAGGAGGAAGGAAAGTTTCCACATACCATTGTTTCACACAGCTTAAAGTACCGGAAACTAAAGTATGACCATAAATAGAAATATTACTATTACTCCATTGAAGGATCGATTTATTTCTGAACCAAGCGAAAAATGGCAGCCATCTATCAACTTTCAAATTACTTGCAATCCTAAGCAGTCGAAGAGATTTAAAACTGCTCGAAATTGGGTAAGGAATATTGCTGTCTTGACAAAACCTATCCACTTTCGCCCAAAAAGATTTACCCTAATTTAGGAGAGCTTTTGAAGATATCATAAATAAATCCACAAGTAAAAATACAAAAACAAAAAAAAACGACGTATAGAAATTATATCTTTATAAAGAACCTTAATATTGTTACTCTAAGCACGGTCTAGAAATTATTCTATCTTAACATCCTTCCTAATTCCTATAAGCAGTGGTTCAAGTGCAAAAATATACAAGAGCATGGACAAATAACATCCCTGCCTGACCAAACAATGAATCGGAAATAACCGAGTTAAATGGTTATACATACATCTATACGGTTATAAATACAGATAAGCCATCGAATAAAACCAGGATGAATATTAAAATAGCTCTGAAAAACAAATCATGGCTTATGTAGTCGAAAGCTTTATTCTACTTTATATTAAGTAAAGTACGTAATACATTACGTAGGATATGGACATTATCATGGATTGTTTGCCCTGCTCCTTCACGTGGTTGAGTAACACCTATAAGTCTTGATGCAGCCTTAGAAAACCTATTAGTTAAAATCTTACTTAGTATTTTTAATCGACATTATGGATAGTTATAGGTTTCCAGTAATAAGATCAAGCGTTTCTGTCCCCTCCTTGTGTAGGAGACTGATAACTCCTATACATATTGAGGGCAGAAATAAAATTCTGTTGCTAGTCCATCTAATCCAAGTACTTCATGATAAGCCAGATCTTTTATTGCTTTCTAAAATTCAACGAAACTGAACGGTTGCATTAAAGATTGAGAAATCTTAGCATCTAATTGAGGCAACTTATCAAGAAAATAACTCTCAAGAGATAAATTGAATGTTGACTACATAAATCGTGGAAATATGCATAAATTCCCTTAGAGGAAGGTTTGGATGTCAAAAGTATTTCCATTAATTCTTATTTACGGAATGACTTTCCTTTTTCCCATATTTCTCTTCATTTAAAAAAAATATCGAGTTGGCCTTTCATTGTCCCTTAGGTCTTATATTCGAGCACTAATTTTCGTACCTTACAATTGGTTGTTCAATAACACACGAAGTTGTTCTTTAATTTAATTAACCCGATAGTCTCTATCAGTGTCAGAGTTTTATTCAATTATATTCTCTTAATACATTGTTTAAGCTACAAAGAATTACCATGTAGGCATCGAGTAAAAAGGTAATAGAAAAGATAGCAACGAAAGCTTTTACTTGCCTTCTATAAAGCAGTGGGTTCATCATTTTGAATTAGCTCTCCAATAACCTTTACCTTGTTCTAACATGAGAAAACGAAACAAAATATTCACACGAGTGAAATCAGATCGAACAAGCAATTTCAACATGTCTTTCGTGCCCTACAAATTCAACATGTATAAGGAATTAAACTGAAAATTATCACAAACCAAAACTTTCAGTAAACGCACGTCAAAGTCGGGTACCTCTCGAAAATCTTTACAAAAGTATGATCTTTCTCGGGTTTCACATCAAGTAAGTAAAGTTATTTCAATGTTTAAAACACCAAATAACAGAATACATATATTATGTCAAGCTTCTTACCATCAGAATTATATACCATCAGTCTCCTTTATTATGTTTCCCTTCCGAAGAAGTAGTAGGCTCGTTCACTCTTCCAGAACTCATCAGAAAAAGTAGTACGCTCGTCCATTGTACTAGAACGCATCAGAAAAAGTAGTACGCTCGTTTACTTTACCAGAACTCATCAGAAAAAGTAGTACGCTCGTCCATTGTACTAGAACGCATCAGAAAAAGTAGTACGCTCGTCCATTGTACTAGAACGCATCAGAAAAAGTAGTACGCTCGTCCACTGTACTAGAACTCACCAGAAGAAGTAGTACGCTCGTTCACTGTACTAGAACTCATCAGAAAAAAGGATTTTTTAATATTCTAAAAGTTACGGTTTAAACGCTGAACGTAAGCGAAATATTGGAAAACCAATAAATCTTAAAGCTGGTATGAAAACAAGTTAACTATAGGTGTGTTTATTTTTCACATCCTTAATTTATCCATTGCGGCTCAAAATCAGAGTTCTGTAAGAATAGCATTTCAGATCTATCTTTTGTCTCCCACAAGTCACTGTCCATTAAGGTTTTCGTACAGTACCAGAACTATCAGTTGGGTCAGTTGTGGTATTGAACGAAAAACTTAATGGACAGTGACTTGTGGGAGACAAAAGATAGATGTGAAATGCTATTCTTATAGAACTCTGATTTTGAGCCGTAATAAGCAAATTAAGAAGAATGTGGTAAAAAAAAATAGAACTGCAATTAATTTGTCTTTATAACAGTTTTTGGCCTGTTGTTTTTCCAGTATTTCGGCAGCCCTCGACGCATAATTCTTCAATAGATATTTGTTGGATAACTTTCTTTATTGTAAACGGAGTGTTGACAGATGTGAAGCGTCAAGGTTGGGTGTAATCGCAAGGATTTGGATTACTTTTCATAAATTTTGTAAATAAAAATACTACTTTCGAAACAATCTCCAACAAAACACCCAGGTATTAATTCGTCTTAAGCCTGCTAAATAAAATCATATAAAGGGCACTAACTGTTTCACAGTGCATGGAACCCACTGATTAGCGTCATAGGCATTCCGATATGAAAAGACAATATTTTATTTTGAACATCATAATCAGCCCAATATCGTGAAATTTCGTATATACTGATTTCTGTTTCGTTAATAACAGATTAATATATTATTCGACATGTCTAATGAATTCCAAAATATTGTAATTGTTCAGCTTCCAGCTTTTATTTCAACGTTTGACACTAACGTAATTAACGTAATTAAAGTGTGAACAAAAGAAAAATCGTTCGCGAAAGGGTGGAAAACAAAGCAAGTATTTTTACGTAGAGGGCAGTAAACAGTTAAATTATATTCCTCAGCATGTTTATCTGTATGGATATCACAGGAGTTTCAGATATTCCTGTTAAAATACAACACTAGTAAACTCCATACGAAATAAGAGTGCCAGTAGAAACTCTACTAAAGACATTAACTTCTCTGACTTTTAAAGAGCTCCTTTAATTACAAAAATGGTTTGATATTAAAACATTTCTTCTTATGAACGATTAAAGTCGAAATAAAACTAGGACTTTTCTTTCGCAAATGTACCCATGATGTAATTACTTTCGTCTTCAGTAGCATAATCCAGGCAGCTAACTCCCATGCTGCAAAGACTTTAAAAGCAAAGTGAAGTCCTTAAAAAAATAAAAACACCATCCCCCCCAACTCTCGTCAACCGCGGAACAAAATACACTAAACGTTCTGATCTAACACAGTTTATCAGCGTCAAAAAGATGTGACAAACATAATTTTTTCGATATGTTCGTTCTATCCTGCTAATTAACAGAGAGTTGCAGTTTTATTAAGGGCTTTAGATAACGTGTTTTAGCACATCCATTATGTTGACAGGTATACGACAGTACCCTTTTAAAATTCAGTGTGCGTAGCCGTTGCCATTTTTAATTGCACTTTGTTTGGTGGAAAAAGTAAAATAAAAAGTACTTTCACGTTATCAGCTCTGTTGAGAAGTGCATAGGGTACAGTTCTCTCAATTATATAGAAAAGTGCCTTTTTTTTCTCAATCAGAAGCTGATAACGCACACATGAGACTTTATAAGCATATAAGTTCTATGAAATAATTCAGAATCTTTCATCTCTAGCGTTAACTAGCTTTTAAGTATAGATGTTATATATTTTCTTGAATTATGAAGATATTTACAATCTTTAACAGGCCTATTTATAACTGATCAATGCATGTAAGTAAAAGTAACTTTTGTTTTTGGTTACTACAAAAAAAATTCAAAAACAATACAGATGCTTTAATGTTTTAATAACATATTTCGCACACTGTATGCTGTTTATACAAGGAAAATAAAAATAGATTAAATTGTTTTTTTACAGTTTTTCAGATGTTTTACTTTAATGGGCTTGTAATAGTATAGCTTAGAAAACGTACTTATTTTCACGTTCATATGATGCTAATATAAGTAATATTTAGAGTCATTAAACCGTACGTTATTGTGTTTGCAGTGCTGTATATTTTTAATTTGTAAGCTAATATTCAACCTCATTAACGTATTTTGATATCTTATTTCATTTATATTACTATATAACAAACTCCAAAACTTGAATTTATCTTGCTGTCAGCTTTTGTTCAAACTTAACATTTGCATCAACTAACACATCTAAAATGTGAACAAAGTAAAAAGCCTTCGCCACAGGAAACAAAATAAAAATAATTTATATATCAATATATGTTTATCAGCAAGTGAAGTTATGTGAAAATTCCGTAAAGGATATTGGTAGACCTAAATTTGAGGCATTCCCATCAGAAAAGAACATTTAGTGATTTTGCAAACGCAATACGTTTTACTTGAAATAGGGTTAAAATTCCACTGTAGTCTTGATTTTTAACAGCATTTTGTAACCGTTTTCTTTTTTTGCTTTGTTTTGTAATATCAGTCTTAAATTTTGCTTTAAATCACTGTTAATTTGTTTCTGTTTTTGTTTTCAGTGTTCTCACATAAGCCTAATAAAGTTTAATAACATTTAATTGTGGTTGGAGGGTCTGCAATTTCTTGAGGTAGAATAAGTGTAATACGCCTTAAGTTTCATAGTATTTTTATCTGGGGCATCAGAATAGTTGAAGTAATCTGATTCCTAGGCCTTTTTTGAAGTATTCCCCCAAAACGCTCATATTCTGGTGCTTGTTCAATTCTCTTGGAACAAACCATAAGGACATATTTGGTGTTTAGCTTAGCTATTTTGATATTCTATATGCTTGATATTTTTAGTTGCATTTTATTGAATTAATATAATATTTAAAGAATAGATATAATTGATACAACTAATTTATTATTTCAATGTATTAAGTTGATAAGTTGTTTAAGATACTAAAACTAAACATGAAGTCCAATTTGTTATTGGATTCACCAATCGTCTTTGAATTATACTGGTTTCAGGGAATTCCTACCTTGATCAGCAACATTGGACTAGAGCAAATGGTAAAAACAAAAAACAACACTAGCTTAGTCTTTAACATTGGATTGTCAGCCAACGTTTCAAGCAATAATATTAATTTTGTGTACATGTTACTGCAAGCAGTCAAACAAAAGAATCACAAAGATAGCCATATACTACCAAGGTGAGGATATATAGAGGACTTAATGTAAGATAATCCGATAAATTCGAAGACTAGTAATCTTGTTTTTGTCATATAAGTCATAGAAGTAGGAGAAAATACTTAAACTTTATTGACTCGCAAAAGTAATTTATTTTATAATTTCTTTGGAAGAAGACAGTGTGAATGTCAATTTATGTATATTTTTTTGAAGACCTGGAACAAAAATATATACGAAAACCAATGCATTCCTAAATGGAAGTTGTGTGTTTTGTGGCAAAGTTCTGAAAGTAGTACATTTTGACGTTTTAAATGTTCTTGAATCGGCAAAGGTAATGACAATTAGTTTTAGAATAAATTAAGAAAACTAGAACAATAGCAAGTTTTCCGTATTATTAGTCAATACTGCAGTAGTTTGAAATTGGCAAGGGCATAAATGTAAATTAAATATTTCTTTTCTTTTAAATACAATATTTACATAAAACTGTGTGCTATCTCTTTTAATAACAGGCCTAGGGTGTTTTACTTGTATACTCGAGCACTCTTCTGATTGGTTTTGGCAAACACATTTAAAAGTTTAAACTATTTAAACATATTTCGTATTAATCTTCAAGTAGGAATGCTTTCACCAAGGACGAAGTTTGACATTTAATTCATTACCGTGTATATTTTTGTATTTGAGGTATACACATACGTTTGACCATTTCTAAAAGTTCCTTAATTAAGTTTCTTCGTGCGGTTAAGCGCTCAGCAAAGTAACCCATTGCTGAAAAATAAAATAAACAGCTAAAAATTTAATTTGATCGAAAGAAAAAATAAACTTTAATTAAATACTAAGATAAGATAATCCATTTTCCACAAGAAACTAACGATAAGCTCCGTTAATAAGAAGTGACGTGTAGATAATGAGAAGAGTCTTGCGTGGTCTCAGCTCATACTCCAACAGATATTTTTCCATATAGAAATGAAAGTTGGAGAAGTAATCAGGACTAAGATGCAGGTAATTAGTTGGAATCTTCATGTACACTGGCCTGATTACAACTTTAAAACGATAGATTAATAAGAATAAAGGAATATAAATACCACAGTTGTTTAGTGGTAAGAATATATCATTAGTAGCGAAATGTGTATTATGTTGTACTTCATCATGATTATGACTCAAATAGCTATGCACAGGAAGGATAAATGTGTTTTTATTTTATCAAGCTGAATCTATTGGTACTAGGTAATAAGCTTTATTTGGTATAGAATTTTAAAATACGGTCTTTAAAGATTGGGTTACAAGCAAGTTGTATGTAAAAGAAACTAAAGACTAAGATGCATTTAGTGAAAGTTGATAACGTTTTTGCGTCTCTTTGTGTTTTTTTTACTTTACATCAAGTGAATCAATTTGAACGTTAAATATTGTCGGTCACGGAAGTACTTCTACAGCTCACTTAAACTGAATTTTTTTGCGTCTGATCAAACAAGAACAGGGTATATGTCTAAAGCTTTCCATAGCTCACTTATCTCGATAAGGATATTTATGCGGAATTTAACTACAGTTTCTTATTAATAGCCAGCTATATTTGTTATATATTTTCCTTTATCTAGTACTAAGTACTTATGCGCATTTCGGACACAAGACATCTATTCATAAAACGAACTATATGGTGGTAGTTTTCCAATCCTCCATTTCTCCAGAATTAAATATTTCTGTGAAATTGGAATTTTTATCTTTTTTTTTCTAATAGAAAATTCCTAAAAGTTTTCGCTTTTGATATGCGGTATTTATTCAGAGGTTTTCCAACTCTGATCATTAATCCATAACCGGATACTTATCTAGAGATTCTTGATTTTCTCTTTCTCGTAACTCATTATTGAAGACCAATTAAACGAAGAAAGTTTTGTATAGTTTAATCATTCGGAAATTGACATTGCTTTGGATGGTTCATTTACTCGGGATCGGAATTGGAATAATCATTCTTAGCGGCGCTTAAATGTGCACACGAACTAAAAGGCTATATCTGTGTCCGAGGCCCTCAAGACACAGATATAGCCGTTCCTAATTTTAAAATACTGACTGGAGAGAAGGCAGCTAACCAGCAATGCCGACATCAGAAAGAATAGCGAATAATGGGATTGACTGGATCATATTTTATAACATGACCACAGCTGAAAGTAAAAGTTTGGAGGCGGCTTAAATGGGTAATGAAGAAAACTTTATTATAAATGTACAACGTTTCGACAATATTATGTCATCATCAGGTACAAGTAGTTTACATAGACACAGGAATATATATAGTTTGGAACAGGAGGTCACATGACCGAAGACTGTTTACCAGCTTAGTAAAGGTATCTTGGTATCCCAAGGTGTTAATTTAGAGTAGGGCTGTAATGTTCAATTAAGATAGCTTCCTATATTTTGCGTTTGTTGATGTTTGGTTCTTTATTTGAGATTACAGTGTCTTGTATAGATATACTGTGTTTTTCTGGATTGCAATAGTGGTACACATGGGAGTTTTTTTTTATATTCGGTGAATCTGGTTTCCAATTTTCCTCCGGTTTCTCCGATGTACAAAAATGTCTAATTATTGCACGTTATTTTATAAATAACATTATTATCATATAATAACTATATAAATGATAAGGGCTTGTTTTAAGATTTTTAAAAATTTATAATACTTCAGTTTAGAGAATAAGACAGCCGAAATGAACCAATAGGATTCTTGTTGTCCCTAAACATTATTATGTTATGTTGTTTGGTGTATTAATGTCAATTTTGTTAGTGAGTTGAGTTTTGAGGTTTTTCTTCTAATGTTTGTGCGGAAATTTTTCGATAATAGTTGGTTGAAATTGGTTGATATGAATAAAGGATTGCTTTATCAAGTTGATTTCTACATCTATGTAGTCAGTTGAGCAAGGTTTTGAAGTTGTGTTTATGTTTTTTTTTAGCATATTGATTTTTTGTTTGGATTCATGGGCGAATTCCAGGAGATGTAGAGGCCTGTGTAAATGAGTTTTCTAATAACGTCGAGGTTAAGAAAAGATAACTGCTTGTTATTTACATGTTTATGGGGGATTTAATGTTAGGGTGAAAGGAGTTTATGAGTTCAAAGAAAGTGTGTACGTATTCGGTAGATGTGAAACCAGCAAAAGTGTCATAGACATATCTGTACCAATAGAGGGGAGGATAGAGTACGGATTGTATGGCTTGTATTTCGATCTGAGTCATAAATATGTTGGCGAGAACAGGTGAAACAGGGTTGCCCATGGTTAAACCATCTGTTTGAAGAAAGTTTTTGTTGTTGAAAATGAAGTTAGTTTCTGTTGTTATGAATTCCAAGATGGAAACAAAAAGTGTACTGGGGTGAGAATTAAAGAACTGAGGTCATTACAGTAGAGGTCAAGTGCAATATTACAAGCTTCCTCGACCGGAACATCGATGAAAAGTAACACAACGTCAAAGCTAGCCATTAAAGCTTCAGAGTTTGGTTGTTTTAATGTGTTTCTGAGATTAAAGACATATTTAAAAAAGAAACCTACAGGTGTTATGTAAGGTGTGAGATCCCAGGATATGTATGTACCAAGATTATAGTTATACTAGTCATCAGTGGATAGTATAGATCGTATGGGATCCTCCTGTTTGTGTGGTTTGGGAATACCATAGAGTTGTGATGTACATTAATCTGTTTTCCTTAGTTGAAAGTGTTTTTTTCTTTTATAACAAAGCCACGTTGGAGAATCGAACCCTGGATTTTAGCGTTGTATGTCCTGACACTTACCCCTAAAAGTGTTGAGCGTGTTTAGCAGTACTATGTCTTGTACATTGAAACTTCAGGGCCGCAGCCCGGCACGCTAATTACTAGGAAAGGTCTGGCGGAATTAAACCAATATATCAAGAGTAGACACTTCGATATTTATCAATATTTTAATTATCTAATCTAAACCATTATTTGACAAAAGATGAGTGCATGTCCGCTTATAAATGGACAACTCCTGCACCGATTAAATAATAATGTATTTCATAAATATTTAAAATTTTACTTTCACGAAATAAGTAATACACAGAATTTCTATAGCTTAAACCCAAATTTACTCTCACACGAGTTTTTAAAAGCTATAAATGATTTATTGTGTATCATTATGAAATTCCGCAACAAATATTTATATATATTAAATGCGGATATTGAGAACAGTACTATAAAACTGTTAAATGTTTTCTATTAACTTGGTCCCAGCGAGGACAGTATAAAATTTACAGACTTAAATAACTAAATCCAGGGATTCATTACAACGCTGTGGCGAGAACACAGATAGCTCATTATGTAGCTATATACTAAAAAACAATAACAACATTTTTTAACTATTCATCTTACTTTATTTAATTTACTTTTATATCTTGCAACGATTTTCCTGATAATTTTTGAGTCCTCAAATAATCTTAATTTATCATAAGTGGTAATACTCAAAAACGTTGTGGATAATTAAGCGTTACCCCATTCACACACACACACACACACACACACACACATATATATATATATAAATTAGATACACAGTTTTTGAAACATATACACATCAAAAGGAAAGTTATCTTGAAGAAAGCATATAGAAACCTTAGAACGAAAAAACGCAGCTACAACATATGCATACAATACCAAGGCATAAACCATAAGGTGGATCATTACGTAATGTGTCCTGATTTTTAAAATACCGATGGAAGTAAGACCGATTTTACGTTTGGGGTACCCAATCCTATCCTGTTAAACTTCAATATCGCCGGCCTCACATGCTTAACAAAAGAAAGAACGAGAGAAAAAGGAACAAACTGATTTGTAGAATGGACATATAATGTGATTCATGACAAAAAAAAAGATAAATTAGCTTTTATTATTTAAATAGATTTCTTTTTTTAATTGAAAACTAAATTTCGTAAAATACAGAAAAAATATATTATTGTGCCTATCGATAAAGCCAACTGTGATTTTGGTTCATCTGTAAAGGTTTATGTGCACAACTTGTAATCAATGAGATGAATACCACGCAAACTTTTAAATTGCAAAACAAGTTTAAAGAGGATATTTTTAAGAATTTGTTGAAAACAGCTTAAAATTCGGATGTCAAGATAAGTCTATGTTTAGAATTACCGTATCTATATGCAGTACCTAAATTTCATAAATCTTCCATCAAATTTCGTTTTATTTCTATTGAAAAGTATATTGAAACAACTTGCGGTTTTATTAAGTAAATTACTGAATCACTTATTTGTTAAAATACAACAAAGTATAATAATAATTATTGGATAATTAAAAATAATGAACCAGTCTAGAAAATTTAAATAACACAATTAGAAAATATAATTCTAACATATGATTTTACTACATTATT
>NW_013665689.1:551949-565102 GCF_000517525.1 Limulus polyphemus
TCTAACATATGATTTTACTACATTATTTACGACTATACCACTTAATAATTAGTTAATTGGTAAATTTATTGACCTACCTATAAAAGTATAAAATCGAACTTTTACAGCTAACAATATTAAAATATGTATAGCTTTTGTTTGTATAATGCTTATAATCAATTTATAAAAAAATGTAAAGAAATAGTAGCTATACCGATGGAAGCTAATTATTATTATAAAAATATATCTATAAAAAGGTTTACAACTCCAGATTTTTTTTCCATAACATATAGATATATTGATGATCTAAGCAGTATTAATAATCTGGAAATCAATGGTTTTAAAAATCGAAAATACTTCCATATCATACACTATTTAGATTTGTTTAGTAAGATAATAAATAATTATAGTAATAGTATTATTATTGAAAAAAGACATAGTTTCACATTTGAAATATATGGACTTTCCTCACCAAATATTAATGCTTCAACATATGCTATACAGAGTATTATTCATTCACAATTTATTAGGTATTTGCATAATATATAATTCTTAATATCTAATATTAATGTATTAGTGCAAAAATTGAGTTTCAATGGTTTTGTTTCAAAAAACCTTAATTAAATATTTCAAATAATTTTATGATAATAAATGTAAAAAGTATTTATATAAATTTTAAGATAATGACATAAATGAAGTTATTATGTGTAAAATAAAAAAATAATTTCGAACTTTTATTAATAAGAAAAAAGAATAATTAGCATTGCTTACTTGGATATTTCTATATCTTATATAGGCATACTAATGCAGTTATATCACCTTATATAAGACCTTTCTAGCCCGGCATGGCCAGGAGGTTCGGGCACTCGACTCGCAATCTGCGGCGAGCATGTTTGGTGTGACGGGGATTCGAACCCGCGACCCCTTTCAGCCGTGGGGGCGTTATAATGTGACGGTCAATCCCACTATTCGTTGGTAAAAGAGTAGCCCAAGAGTTGGCGGTGGGTGGTGATGACTAGCTGCCTTCCCTCTAGTCTTACACTGCTAAATTAGAGACGGCTAGCGCAGATAGCCCTCGTGTAGCTTTGCGCGAATTTCATAACAAACAAACAAACAATATAAGACCTTGCTACTGCGTGGATATGTTTAGAACCACTGAAGAGGTATTACTTAGGAGATCCAGATAGTAGCATGGAAGGGTGGAGGATGGGAGCAATATTAAGACGAAAGGTTGGGTTAAGTATAACAATACCATAATATCTTGATTTTTATGTTCAAACATCGTATTCGATGACAAGGAACCCACTTTGAGACTAATAATGGTTGGAGACAGGTTGAATAGGTAATGAAGAAAAACTATAAATTTAACATAACAGCAAGTGTACAACGTTTCGGCAAAAAGTTTTTCTTCATTACCCATTCAAGCCGTCTCCAACCATTATTAAACATCATATTGTGGGCTGGAATGCCAACTTCAAGGATAGTTTAGCTGTCTCCTCTATTGATGTATAGTACTCTAAATATGGTTTTTACTTGGTATTTTTTACTAAAATGCAACAAGAGAGCAACCACCTTTCCACTCCTGGCTGCAGGCAGCGATAGGTGGTAAAGATGTGGAACGTTTGGGGTTGAGCACCCACATCTGATCCTTTTCTCCGACGAGATTGAGGTTGAATTGGATAGACGGGGCACCCCAACCTTGGATAGATGGGGCACCCCAACGCAATTTATGTTTTACTTCCAGGACACATTACATAATGACCAACCTTGTAGTTTGTGTTTTTGGATGTTTGTTTTGTGGTTTCCATTTTTACCACAGAAGATTTAATCTAACTATATATATACGTTTTTACTTCCATAGTATTAGTATTTTCATTTGAAAAAGTAAAAATTTACTCTTTTCAAAATTTACAAACAAATCGTTGTCACTAACTCAATAATAGCTATTTAATAGTAGCCTATTTAATAACAAATTAGCCATTTCAACTAAGTACCTCAGATTCTTATTATGAGATATAAGTATAGTATCATTTGTAGATTAAAATCTGCCTTATATAAAATAATACATCTGATATATAGTTAACATACAACAGAAACAACAGTGGCCCTAGAATAGAGCCCTGATGGTCACATCTTGTACATCTTAATAAATTAGAATATTTGTTATCAAGATTAACTATTAAAATACTGCCTCTTAAGTTATTATCTAATCAACTATACATTTTAACCCTTACTCCTCTACTGTATATTCCTTCAAATAATAATTTACACAACCAAATGCTTTAGATAAGTCGTAATTCACTTTTATCCGTATTATCAAATATTTTCACATAAAACACGGATATATTGTTGAGAAGATTTGTCCTTACAAAAATCCATACTGATATTCAGACAGTAAAAGTGAGATTTATTAACAAAATATTAAATGCCAATGTAAATTGACTTTTCTAATACTTTTTTCATAATATACTCAATATAGTTATGGGCCTATAATTACTATTTTATCTTTTATCACCCTTTTTAACTATCGGTATTATTGTTTAGTTTTTCGAGGGATCTTAAAATATTTATTTTCGAATACTAAAACCAATTGCAATAGACTCAATAGAGTTTTTATATGTACTAAAAATAGTGTTCAACACAACCGCTTTAGCGTTTCTAAATTATTTAAAGTATCAGTTATATCACTTATGGTTGTTGATTTAACAAATAAACATGAGGAGTTAACTTTTCCTTTGTGAAACATAGATTTATTACATTTGTGATTAATTAAATTACTCTATTCTATTAAATTTATTTGAGTTGATTAATTAATTTGTTATTGTGACATTATAAACAATAGTCTCATCAATAAACTGTTTTATTCATGATTGAATGAACAATAAATAATTAAAGCAGTTCACTTACTCTTCACTCTTTATATTACTTTGGAAAAGTAAGATACTATCATGATAAATTTTCTTGATATTTCTAAACACAATATTCTTATTTCTATTATCATCATTAGCAGATAATTCAGGTTAAAAATATAACATTTTTATTCTCATTTCATTTTCGTATAATCACATATCCAAGGTTTATTTTGTTGAATTTCAAAGCTTTTTCTGTCTAACATTCTCTGTTACTAATAGGCAAACATCTAAATATTATTCATAAACAACTTGGTGAGTTGTTATATTCGGATTTTTTTTAACATAAAAAATATGTTAGAACAGTGTGTACGTTAATATAAAAAATATGTTAAAACAATGTGTTCATTAACATAAAAAATATGTTAAAACAATGTGTACAATATTTCGGCAAAAATTCATAAGCTTCATTTATATCATATATACTACATAAAATATCCCAATTAATTATAGTTAATTTATTTTATAATTTCTGTATATTTATGTCATTGGCTTTTATATAAGTTATATGTTTCCCTTCTGGGGTATTTCACTAATCAACTAAATAAAACACAGTCTAATTATTATACAACTCCATTGACAATTATCTCAAAATTAGATATAGCACAATAAATTAATGTGCTTTTACTTTCATTACAATCAACTAAATCATACGTATCGCTTAGATGATTTTCGTGTGGTCATTTAAAAGAGTAATATAATAATCCTCAAGTATAATAAATTGTAACTACTCCTAATTTAGCATAACTAATATATTTTCTCAATTTTCCACGTGTGTACTTTAAATCACATTCAGGTGGCCTATGGGGAAAACCGAAATTTAAATTATTAATTTCTATTGCTATAACTTCAATGCCTCTAGTCGTTCTGTCTTGTCTGTTTGGAAAATGTCTAGAATATTGAGCATTATAGCATCTGTGAGCCAAGTTTCTACAAACATCATACAAATAAAATCAAATATTATACACCGTAATCCATGTAAAACTGGATACATATTCATTCTCAAATTTCTTGCATTCTTATAATATATTTACAAACGAACAAAATCACAATTTCATTTTCAATGTGATCTGTGCTATGCCTATCACGGGTATTGAAACCTGGTTTACAGTGTCATAAGCCTTCAGACTTACCGTTGAGCCAATGGTTAGGATTACTTAGATTATTCACCATACCCAAACATAAAAATTAAGAACATAACATTACAATATTTTACAATTATTTTCATTTCTAATGTGCATAACATTCATAGATTCCCCCTTTCTTAGAAAAACTCAACCATTTTTAATCCTTGACAATGTGTAAGTTTTCTCTTTTAGTATTCTTCACTTTACGAAATAAATCTTTAAGAAATGGAAATAAAATTTCCATTTACATGTTTAGTGTGTTCTTCATTAATAATACTGCTTCCTTCTTTGTCAATTTCTTCTGTTTTCTCGCCTTGAAGCAATTTTTTTTACGAAGATGCCTGTTAAAAAATATTGCTATTATAGGCCTTCGAAATAACCTAGTTATATCTTTTTCACTTGATTTATGTGACATTTCTCTATCGTTAGGTCCTATTATGTTGTCTAAATCAGTAGCTATTTTATTAACTATTACCTCTTTATTTTCTTGAATCATTTCGTGATTATCATATTTTTGTTGCAGCTGAGTTCTTCAACTTCGTTAAGCCTTTATGTCAAATTTGAAATTTCCGCTGTTAACAAAACTTTATCACATCTTCATTTTTCTAAATGTTTTTTTGTAATCAGCCCGTTCTTTTAAAACTATTTTACTCCATTCAACTATTCATCATATTTCTTAGAATTAAACATTATACTTTCAGATAGTGTTGAAATCAGTGTGATATCATTTGTGACCTTATCTGTGACGCTAATGAATTTAGAGCATATTTAAACGTATAATCCTATAAAAGGCATGTCTGCGGACTTACACCGCTATAAATCGAGTTTCGATACCCGTTGTGGGAAGCAGCATAGATAGCCCATTTGGAGCTTTGTTCTTTACTTCAAGCATAGGTATAACTAAATATTTATGTTTCCTCACTGTATCTGATTTATTTTTTCTCGGTAAATACAAAGCGATAAAAACATTTATCATATTCAAGCAAAGGAGAGGAAAGCACCGATGACAATTTCGACACGATATATATATATATATATATATATATACAACTGTTTCTTAATATACTTTCTTTATTAACGAAAGTGGAAATATTTCTATAAGAAAAAATAACAATTACTCATGACTATTAAATTAATACCCAAGCGGGTATCTACGTTCATCTTATCTCTCCCTCATCGCCACAACGATGACATCTAATATACACATAAAACACTATATGTACTATCGTTTTATCATACGTAACACAGTCCTATATTATACAAATCCTGGAATAATAGAGCCAGAACAACTTAGGACTATTCCTTATTTTATTTTTCAGACCTTGAATTACTAGCTTCAATTTCAAGTTCATGAAAATGTTGAATGTTGTTACCTTACCACCTAAAAAATGTTGTTACATTATAATCGTTGGTTCAAACCCAGCTATGAACCTTTATTCAGAGTAAAGATGAAGAATCTTAGGTATTAAAAAGGCAATGTGAAGCCATAAATGTTAAATATTGACGTACGTATCTGAATAATGGGAAAATGGATTTCTTTAACTGATGAAAATGTAATAAGAAAAACTAAATTTGTTTAACTTGTATTATTTTTACTATCTTTTATTGCCAGTGTTATTTGTATTTCATTAAAACTTATTAGTACGCTTGAAATATGTTTTTGATTGATTTTTTGTTGGATGACATTTCAAGCTGCTAGCGCAAACCTTATCACCAGAAGCTCAAAACGTCGTCCTAAAACTTCATACACAGATGGATTGAACACCTTTGTTTTTGACTAAAAGTTCTGAGACTTGTTAGCAGTCTTTGCATTTCATTAAGGCTTTTTAGCAGCCTTTGTAGTTCTCTTAGACTTGTCAGCTCTAGTTATTTTGCTGCAAAAAAAACTTCATCCAAAAAAAGGCGTGAGGCAAAACTTTGAATAAGATTAGGTTTTTACTTATAAAATAACAATAAGCTGACCGAAAAACACTAATTTCAGATATTAACATTTTTGGTAAGCCATTGCTGTTTATATCTTACCATAAGCACCATAATTGTTTTCCGCTTGTGCACCATCATTTTGTCTTAATTAGTTTTGCACAATAATAATAATAATAATTGAAAATTGTCTCAAAACGTGTCAGTTTGTGATGTG
The DNA here is from genome assembly GCF_000517525.1 of Limulus polyphemus. Classification (NCBI taxonomy): domain Eukaryota; kingdom Metazoa; phylum Arthropoda; class Merostomata; order Xiphosura; family Limulidae; genus Limulus; species Limulus polyphemus. The sequence goes on from NW_013665689.1 coordinate 558,102, forward strand.
TTGATTTTATCTATTCGAGGTTTTAAGACTACTCTCCGTTTGAATATTTTTTTTATCCTAAAGAAATAATTCTGTGGTTTTTCTTTGATGCTGGCATCATAATAAAACATTTATTTTAGAGAAGTTTTTATTTGAAATATTTCTTAATTTTGTTTTTAATTGTGTACCAGTTTAACGTTGATTATTATTTAGGATTTTAACTTTATACACAAGTGCCAATATCCAATATGAATTGCAATTTCTGTGCTTTAAAATATAAAGCCCATTCTCGCAAAATAATATATATAATCCAGTGCTTCTTAGTATGACAGCAAGGGGTTCTTTTGTACATCTTCTTGAGTTGTTAGACTCTCAAACGACAAATACTTATGTTTCTCCTTCCAAGTTAATTAACGCTCTGCCTTTGCCAGTCGTGTTTCATTGCGACATGGATCAGCTATGTTCCAAGTTGTGAGTTTGAAGTGAGACTGATATATTGTTTTTTCTGTTTACGTTTAAAAGTATAATTTTGTGTTAATTCGTTGAAATTTTCTTAAGATCTTGAAACTGACACAAATTCCAAACTTTCTGCTGAAGTGATGAAATTGATAACTAAGTCCTAGGGTTTGTATAACACTTATTTTGGACTTTCCTTTTCAAGCAAAGTACGACTTTTTAAGACATACTTTGTCAAGGAACTATAGCTGATAATCACGTTTGCATTAATACAATGTATTACAAAAGCATAATAGCTAAAATCATTTTTAAATCACCATATGTTACATTTAGTAGAAGACAAGAGCATAATTGATGACCCCCAGTGGCACAGCGGCATGTCTGCGGACTTACAACGCTAGAATCCGGGTTTCGATACCCGTGGTGGGCAGAGCACAGAGAGCCCATTTGGTAGCTTTGTGCTTAATTACAAACAAGCATAATTGATAATTATCTTACATTCTACCTGCTTATTATTATTATTTCTTTAGAAAATATCAAAAAGTCGATTTGATTTTCAGCTGTTATAATAAGAAACGACAGATTTAAGTTCGTAAGATTAGGTGTTTGTAACACACTGAAGATTATACTATCCTATGATTAATTAAAAACTGTGTTTTCGGCATTTCAATCATGTTCTTTTATCAGAAGAGGTGTTACAAACTTTTTTGTTTTTACGCATGATCGGCGTATAAAGTTGAAGACACAGACGAGAAACTGCGTTTAATAAGGAAGTGTAATAACAGTCATGGCCACACCGTTGGATAACAGCGTTCCTTAACTTATTTCTTTGATAGTAATGTTTAGCTTTTCAATTATACGCAGTGTGTGTTGCTCACAGCAGGCACTTTATTTCTCACTTCCTGGTCGACACTGTCTGAGTTGCGAAGTAATAAAAGAACTTATGAAGTTTTACGACTTTAATGATGGAAATGGTAAAAACTTAATATGCTTGTAAACTATATAAAATTTATTTCTCTAATTATGTTGGCTAGTTGTTTAATTTCTTCACGCTATGAAGACAAGCATGCATGTTATACTACATGTTAATAGCAGAATACCTTGAAGCGATAAGTAAGCGAAGAAAAATAAGTTCCAGAGAAATATATATGCATAGAATTTTCTTTCCGCATTCAAAATTTTGGTAGATGTGTTGAGACAATTTATGTTAATGTACACATTGTTTTAACATATTTTTTTATGTTAATGTACACATTGTTTTAACATATTTTTTATGTTAATGTACACATTGTTTTAACATATTTTTATGTTAATGTACACATTTTTTAACATATTTTTTATGTTAATGAACACATTGTTTTAACATTATTTTTATGTTAACGTACACATTTTTCTAACTTATTTTATATGTTAAAAAAAATCCAAATATAACAACTCACCAAGTTGTTTATGAATAATATTTAGTATTATTGAGTTAACTATAATTGAAATATTCGGAGATAAAAGTATTTTTATCCTGTCATTTGAAAGGCAGAATTAAGATCAAATAAACTGATGCCATTTATGTGCTATTTAAAATCATATATCCAATGCCTCGACTGGCTAAAAGTAAGTTGGTTGTTATAAAACATCGTGTGGTTAAGGTCAGATATTACAAAACCATAAGGAATTATGACTGCTTTTATTAATTCACAGGAAATTCTTTAAATACGCATACATAACAAAGTCTTGGTTTAGTGTCTTTTAGAAATACGGTTACAAACTAATAAAAGTTTTTTTTATGACGGTAACCTAGCGGGCTGGACTAACACTTACCTAAAAATCATTGTAAAAGCACAATTATGATTGGTATTTGATTCATCTGTAAGTCTAAGAGAGAGAGAGAAAAAAAACAAAAGATGACAATGTTATTCATATATATATATATATATATTTACTTTAAGCATTAGTAGCTTCTCACAACCTTGTGGTTCAATGGTAAGTTTAAGGGCTTATAAGGCTCAAATTAGACGTTTGATCCCTGTATTGGGCACACTTTTATCTTAAAAGCAAACAGAACTAAAATTCGTGTAGCTAAAAGACATTACTGTAAAAAAAGTGTTTCATTAATTAGCCCCACATTTATGATAAATTAATCTTATTGAATTATTACTATTTTAATAATAAAATCTTTATTACAACTGATGCTGCAATGTTTGCTTAAATTATCTTAACAATCTTATACAATATGTGGTATTGTATGAATCCCATTTTTTTTGTAATAGTTTACTTAGTATTAGCCGAATCCCATGGTTATAAGTTTACTAAATGTGGATGTCTATTAGCTAAAAGTTTATAAGTTCTGATTCCCTTTGATAGTTAATTATTGGGGAATCTCAGTACTGTATGCTAACCCAATCTTGATTTTATATTAATTATTGTTTCTTTCTAAGAACTTAAGAAATGCCTGTCAACTAAATTCCCATATTTGCAGTAACATAATTTTTTCTGAATCCTGCATATCTTTATAATAGCTTACAATTTTAACTTAGGCATAATCACAATAATTTCATTTATAATTCCTTGTTAGTTAAGAGCACTTATAATCGCACTCAGTTTTGAAAATATCATGTTCAACTAAGTCTTATTTTCTCTTTCGTTAGATAATTTTATAAAGGTTCGGTATTTATGAATATATAATGTCTCAGTTGAAATTTCTTTCTGTTATTTAATCATATAAAGTTTACTAAGCATTCACCATTTTAATTCTAGCTTTGTAATTGCAAAAGCCATATTTATCCCTACTGTAAAGTTTTAAATCATTTCTATCTAATCTCTATAACAGTTTACCCCTGAAGAAGAAAGATCCACCTTTAGAAAGTGCTCAAACATAGGGTTTTGTATTTTTATGTTAAATTGATTTCTTTAGCCTACGTGTTTTGCTAATATCATGAATAGGTCTAGATATTTTATTACTACTTTATATTGTAATGGATAGATTCTTAAACATAACGATTTTTAATATCTGAATTAACTTTATGAAAAATTGTAGCGGCTAACAGTATTCACTTTACTGTTTGAAAAAATTTACTCGGTTGAAATCCGCTCCTTTAGTAATATCCTTTTCTTTCGTCGAATTCTTTGCTATAGCTGTCAAACACTTTTAGTATATTAAAGCTTTATAGTAGATTACTCTTCAGTTGTGAATTTGATAATCTAGCTATATAATAGCTCATACTGTTCTAATCCCATAAAGTTGACTTTTTTCATTGCAACTTTACAACATATTACTATTTTCTGGTTGGGCGAAGTGGCATAGTGGTTAGGGTGTCGGTTCCGTGGTTCGTGTCGTTGTTGCAGATTTTCCTTTTGTTGAATTGGGCCATAGGTGAATCGCAAAAGTGATGGTCAAATCCTATTATTCAGTTAAAGTAGCCCAACAGATGGCGGTGAATGCTGTTGACTACTTGTCCTCCCTCTATTCTATTAGTTTAGAATTAGGAACAGTTAGCGCAGGTTACCCTTTTGTAGCTCTGCGCGAATTTCCTAAACAAACGAACACTTTTCCATAATAAGTAGCTTGTGTTTGTTTTACTACTAGTAACAGACACCTTAGTAAGAGTTGTGGTTAGTATATCTGGTATAAATGACTTACATGAGATCATATAACTTTGTAATAACTCATTCACTTCTGTTTAAGAACTGAAACTTTTATTCTTATTAACTGAGACCTGCATGAAACACGAACTCTCACGATCCTATTGTTGTAATATATGAATTTCTCCTAATCACTCCCTTTATCTGTTTCTCCTTTTCCGTTCTAAAACTTCCACATAACCGGTTCGTGTTTCCTTTCAACAATGACTTTTTGTCTTCCAATTCAAGAATTGCGATTTTCCGAGAGAAAAAATCGTAGGAACAAGTTTAATCTCGGATTCGCTACCTACCACTGGTTATACCGATTTTGAGGACTTCCAACTCTTATCGCTTATACTGGCGAAATGAAAACCGAAGAACAAGATTGGGAATATTGTATTCGTGAAAAGTAATTCATGTATGGTGGTTGAGTTGTCATTTACTCACCACAAATTACGTACTTATTCTTCAGCGAACAAAGCTACGAAATCAAATGTTATTTTTTTTTCTCGACTCTAAAATGACGAATTTCAACGAGAAAGAAATAGAACCAGTCTGTTCTTGAATCGCCACTTGTCATTGAGTTAAACCGGTTTCAGGGAATTCATTCCATGTTAGTAAACTATTACGAGGCAAATTGAAGATCGAGGCTAGACCTCTCGTTTTTTACTGAAATATAAAATATCTTACCGTTTGTGATACATTAGTATAATTAAACCCACCCTTATCTGATAATAGCTGTTTTTTTTTCAATTTATTTATTATTATAATACGAGCTTCCCTTCTAATGTTAGTATGTTGCTACAGAAAATGAGATGATATTTTAGAATAATATAAGGTAGAACTTAATACAAAACCAGGGTGCTTAATTTATCAGAAAACTGTGTTATCTGGGTTCCTACTTAAGTTGCTAGAACCGTTAATTAGAAATAAATATACCACAAAAAGCAGGTTTGAGTTTTCACAGGAAATAAGAAACTGATTTTCGAGAATAAATGTACACTGTACTAGTTTCAATAAGGAGTCCTTACATACCATCATACTAAGTGGAGGCTATACATTTGTACACAAACTTTTTTTACCATAATGATAATAACCAGATACGATTTACTAAACATGCGTTTCAAGAAGCCATGAGTTCTGCCACCACTCATTTAATGTTCAATAATTAAATCTATGACCAACTGGTTGGGGTTGCTAAGGGTTCAAGATTAGTACTATCGCTTGCATTTTTTTTTGTCACCCTGAGAGATAGTTTCTTGAGGATTGTCCTGTACGGTTTAAACCAATACCTAGATATTGAAAGTTTTTAAAATTACCTTAACAGTAAATATTCCAAAATTAAGTTCACTGTTGAACACGAACATAATCACAAATTTTTTTTTTAGATTTACATCTTCATGAAAATGATGGAAATCTTGAATGTTAAATTTCCCGGAATAATAAAAAAAACTTACAGGATTATATTTCAATTTTGAAAGTTTTATACCATTGTATTTTAAGTTAAAAATAGTGGTTCATTGAGCACATGAGTTAATCAGTAAATATAAATTTTCCATAAAGAGATAACAAATATTAAATAATTCCAAATAAAAAATGTATTTACACCAAATATTGTAAATCAAGTTGTCCATGATGATTTAAATAAAAGGGTACTTCATACATTGTCCACATTGTACTTTTTTTTACCATGTACCAGGAAACAGGAATTATCGGCAAGTAGAATTAAGATGTGTATTTAAGTCTGCGCGTAGATTACTATTTTGTTAGATACAAAGATCGAATATATGCTTATAAACATCTAACTTAGTATATGAATATGGGTGTTCTAAACGTGATTTAGGTTATATAGGCTCTACAACTAGGGCGTTTAACGCATATACAAAGGCATGCAAATTTGTAGTCCACGTCATATTGAAGCATTAAGAGATATGTGTACCGAACCCATGAGCAAAGTAAATTTAAAATTCTTGGCCAGGGATGACAATTAACAGAATTTATGAATATAAGAAAATATTAATTAATAAATATAATCTGGGATTGAATGAACAAAACAGTGCAGTTCACTTATTATTAATATTTGGATAAACCGTACATTTTAAAACAATACAATAATGAACGTTTTAAGTCGCGGTTGCAATACGGATAAAATGCGAATTTATCAACTCTTTAGAACAACCCACTAAATAAAACATGATTTAATAACTCCTCAATGGCTTTGCAATGAGTCTAAAAGCTTACAACACTAAAAACAGGGTTTCAGTCCTCGTGGTGGGTACAACATAGATGGTCCATTGCGTAGTTTAACTACAAACAAACAAAGGTTACTATTAAATAAAAAAGTACTATGCATAATTATAGCCAATATTATAAATATAACAGTTTTCATTATATATATATATATATATATTACTCACAGCAATCACATACTATGAAAAAAAATATATTTAGTAATAAATCGAGGCACCATTTGTTAATTTTAAATAATTAAATACATTCTTGAAAAGCAAATAGCAATCTTTAATGACATTATTATTCACCAAGATATGACAAGCACAGTTTAATAGTTTTCACTTCAGCAAAGATTGAGGTATTTGGCAAACAGAAAATAAGGTATTCGCGCGTATAGAAATGTCATTAAAAGAAGTATTACAGTTTTTAGTCCAATCCTAAGTGACTATCTGATGATATTAAGCTGACTTAAAAATGTAAATAAAATATAACTACTGGGCTTTAGAAAAACTCATACGAAGCGTGTGAAGCTGCCCTCACTTTGAAACACTGGAAACTCAGTTTGTCATTCTAGTGTAATATATTTATTTATTTATGTGTGTCAAAATCAACAATTCTCTCCAATGAAGTGTAGAGCATGAAGCAAATAAAAAGTTTGAATTTTAAAAATGAGAAACGTCTTTGAAATGTTTATAGTTTTATATATATATATATATATA
>NW_013665689.1:566036-583979 GCF_000517525.1 Limulus polyphemus
GAACCCGCGACCCTCAGATTGTGAGTCGAGCGCCTTATCCACCTGGCCATGCCAGGCACGCGTCGTGTGTTCCAATCAACTTATGGATTTTGCCTTAAACCGTGTTGTAAATAAATGCGGACCTTAAATCTAGCCAAGAAGATTTGGCGTTCGAAAAGGTCTGAACATCCTCGAGCTATTTCTTTCTTGTAAAATGGTCCATAGCCAGAAAACATTTCAGACATTTTATTTACAATATTAAATCTGAAATACTGGTGGTGTTTTTTACAATGGTATTTAATATGAATTGTATTATAGTGTTGCTATTTATGCTTTCATTCAATACAAGCATTGTACACCTAATATTAAAACATTGTGTATAGCAAAACTTTAATATACGATATGAAAATAAAAGGTTATTGGCATTAAAAAAACAAACAAAAACACTGTATCACAAAAGATAATTATTAATCTTTAAACAAACGTAAAAGTAAAATAGTTATGTTTATTTAAGATTTCGAAAATAGACTTTTTAAACTCTAATTTATTACAGTGCGGATTCTAAATGAAAAACAAAACTTATTTCAATGAACTATTCAAAACATGTAGAAGGCAGAACAGGGGAAAGAGAATTGTAAGTGTCAGAAACATCTGTCGCTTCTTGTGGTCGTTAAGCTGAAAGAATGTTAAATACTATCAACCAATCACAAGACGTGATCGTCTCCCTTACTTTATTTTTGTCCATCTGTCTATGTATTGATTGAACTTCTATAAAATCAGGATATTTTTGTTTATTTGAACTGTGAGCTTTAGTTAGTGAAATGAAACGCATGGAAAGAATGACAGTAAATCATTATAGTATAGTCGTTATTTTATATTAGATGTTTGTGTTTCGATTTACTATTATTTTTGTTTGTATTTCACTCACGTCGATTTTTTATTTGATTGTACTTCATGAATTAGATATGGATGGTTTAAAATGTAATATTGATTGTGGTTTCTTTTACTGTTTCAGGATATCCAGAATTTGATATAGGATAATGCAAAAACATGTTTCAGAATATGCAGTATTTGAAGTAGGATAATGTAAAACAAATGTTACAGGATATGCAGGATTTGAAATATGATAGTGTAAAAAATCCAGGATATGCAGGATTTGAAGTAAGATAATGTAAAACAAATGTTCCAGGATATGCAGGATTTGAAGTAGGATAATATAAAAAATTGTTCCAGGATATGCAGGATTTGAAATATGATAGTGTAAAAAAATTCCAGGATATGCAGGATTTGAAATAGGACAGTGTAAAGAAAATTCCAGGATATGCAATATTTGAAATAGGATAGTGTAAAGAAAATTCAAGGACATGCAGGATTTGAAGTAGGATAATGTAAAAAAAAGATCAATTTTAACTGAAAAGATTACATAATGTCATATTTTTGCTTAAACTGTTTGTAACATTACAACGTTGCTTTAATAAAATAGTTCGCATCTATCTATCTATTTTTCCGTAAAACCTTACACGTGGGCATATAGTTTTTATCCTTTACTCGGCCAAATTTTCTGATACATTTATTTTATACTTTTAACATTTTTCTTTAGAAGTTTTTATAACCTGCTAAAGAATAATCCTTATTTTGCTGCCAAACAAAGAGTTCACTCAGATACTCTGATTCTGATCTCTCGTTGTCTATTCTAGCAACATCGACTTATGTATTACTCTTCAAGAGTACTCTTATAAGCTGATTACTACGCGAACTTTTTGTTTCCCAGTTGTTAGAAAACGCCATCAGTAGAGTCTTGAAAGGCTACTAGTATACTAGTAGTATTACCTTATGTGCAGTGAAAACAACCCGGAGGCAAATTATATCGAAACATGTAACTTGTTGGACACAATAAATAACTTGTGCACGTGATAAGAAATTACAAAACTACATGCACCGTATTTGATGAAAAGGCTTAGAAAGCAAAACGTAGGTATTATTGGACTAACAGTGAAAATTGAAATAATAAATTACTATCTCTGAGTTGTTAATACAGTACAAGGGTGTTACAAACATGAATTATTATTATAAAAAATTATGCCCTTTTATTTCTTTTTTGCGGTATATGTGCACTAAACATTGTTACAGGCTACAAATTCCACACATATATCTTTATATTACAGTGCACGTCGCCACGTCCTGTTATGCTCTATACGACGACTCTGTATTTTGTTAACAGCCCTGAAGCATAGATTTTATTATAAAATACGAAAGAAGACCCTGCCTTCCTTCTGCATCTCCATTTTTCAGCTGGTGTACAAGAACGACGGTTTCTCAGTCCCCGTTTCAGTAGTCTGATAGCACAGAAATCCATATGCCAACACTGCGTCCGGCAACTTTACTGGTATATTTTCGTATGGAATAGCATGAATTACCGTTTCATTCTCCAGCTACTTGAAGTATACGACAGTTGAAAGTGTACGTTGGGGAAGTAACTAGTGTATAGATGTATTGTGTCGTTTCTGCCAATAATAGCGATGCCAATCTTAGACCACGTATTTTTTCAAATTTCCACAAACCACTCACTGTACTTGGGCGTCGGAAAACGAAAGTCCATTGGAGCTATACTGTGTTATTTGAGAGGCATGTGGTTGAATGGGATTGCTGTGGTTGTAACCTCGTTAGCTCTGGTTTTCAGACTTCCTTAACTTCAAATTTTTGTTAATCAGACCAGGAAGATATTGTCCAACTTCTTCACTGAGTATTGTTGGGTTGGAGATTTCTCTTTTAAGTATTGTTGGGTTGAAGATTTCTCTTTTAAGTATTGTTGGGTTGAAGATTTCTCTTTTGCAGCCATAACTTTCGTTTTGTTGACGAGAGCATTACTCTGGAGTGGCTTAAGGTGTTATTTATTTTAAGTTATGTTGTTGACCTAAACTCTTTACTGTGGAAGCATTTCACTGTGAAATAATCGGAATTTGCTGTTGACTAACAATATAGATAAATAACATGTTTCCTGTAACGCCACAACTCGTTTCTTCTGTGATGCGCCATTGTATAAGTTACTCGTTCTAGATTATTACCTTATACGTCACTAAACAAAGGATTTATTGAGTTATTATTACCTTATACGTCACTAAACAAAGGATTTATTGAGATCTAGAACGAGTAACTTATACAATGGCGCATCACAGAAGAAACGAGTTGTGGCGTTACAGGAAACATGTTATTTATCTATCAATGATGCTATATACTTCATTTAATTCTGCTTATAATCTACTTATCAATACACCCTTTAATACGAAAACCGGAATCAAATAAAGTAATTAACGTAACTGAATTAATCTTAATAATACACAAGTCATGTTCTGTTAGTGAAGTATTTAAAGTTTCAAAATTAGAGTAGTTCTTTATCACCTGATGATCAACTCTATGTGAATTAGTTGGAAGTAGGAGGTCATAGGCTGTGTTTGATGTTGTTTTCGCCATAAAATATGAAAAAGAAGGATTTATATTTTGATGTTAAAACGTATTAAGTTTTTCTATTTAGCAAGTTTCGTGACTATTGTTAATCAGAGGGCGAGTTTTATTATATTTTACATTTTGATTATTAAGGTTAGTTTTAATTGTAGGGATAATTCTCCTCAGGAAAAGCTAACTTAAAATGGCTTTGATAACCTAGATTAATCTTTAACAGTGCATGGTTGTTAGAACAGTATAATTATATAAGTTATTTTATGACTAGGTTTTTGTTGTTAGACACAAAACTACCCTGTTATCTGTCTCTACCCACCGTAAATATCGAAATTTGTAGTGTTATGTGCTCTCGAACCTACCGTTGAGCAACTGGGGGCTTATAAATGAGATTGTATTAATTTCTTACAGATCAATTTCATTTACAATCGTTTTGTTTAGTTTATTACTCTATTTAATTGGCTATTTTGTTTTATATAAGACCAATAGTACCGATTGGCGAATCACCTTTTACTATAAATGAGTAATTTTAAATTATTAACCTGATAGGGTTAGGGACGTACGTATGGAGGGAAAGAAATGGAAAAGAGTAAAATAAAATAAAGCTGTTGTTTGTTTTAATTATGCACAAAGCTACACAAGGGCTATCTGTGCTCTACCCACCACGGGTATCGAAACCCGGTTTTTAGCGTTGTAAGTCCGCAGACATACCGCTGTGCCACTGGGGGGCAAATAAATCTTACTTTTAAGATGTTAATGACCTGGTTGATTTTAAATGAAGTTCCTGGGCTTCCGAAACATAAATCAATCGCATCTATTATAGCAAAAAAGGTACAACAAATCTAGTCGCACAATTTTCAGGAAAGTAGAAAAGTTGCATACAAATATCATGATCTAGATCTTTTAAACAGTATCAAGTTGAGATCGTAATTCCAAAATTTTCAAAGCTAAAAGTATCAACTTCAAGATTCAGATGGTGTAAACTATAAATAAAATGTCTACGATCAGTTAAGTTCGTTCGAGAATAATTTCACATTACTGAGGTGCAATGACCTTCACATAAAGCTTTCTGGGCATTATTTTCCAAGAATATAGTTTAATATTGATTATCAAGTGATTTAGTTTGTGCAAACTTTAATGTCTAATATTTCCAAGTGGAACTTTTTATTTTTACGAGAATTTCTATGGTTCAATTCGCAATAAAAAAGTTTGTTTGTTTGTAATTTCGCGCAAAGCTACACGAGGGCTATCTGTGCTAGCCGTCCCTAATTTAGCAGTGTAAGACTAGAGGGAAGGCAGCTAGTCATCACCACCCACCGCCAACTCTTGTGCTACTCTTTTACCAACGAATAGTGGAATTGACTGTCACATTATAACGCCCCCACGGCTGAAAGGGCGAGCATGTTTGGTGTGACGGAGATGCGAACCCGCGACCCGCAGATTGCGAGTCGAGCGTCCTAACCACCTGGCCATGCCCAATAAAAAAGTACCTTGCTACTTATCTTAACCACATTAAGCTTTTCATTAGATATTTTGTCTTTTGTCTATAACTTTAAAAGTTACTCCTTTCGTTATAACTTATATATCTTACATTATTTCACTGTGCTTTTGTGACCACAGTGTTTGTCCTCTTAGAAAGCTTTGTTTGCACTTACAACTGGTACACAGGTTTTTTTAATAATGATAATTCATTTTCTTAGAAATTATCTAATGCTGTGTATCTCGATTATTGGTGTAAATAACCATCTCTAGCTTCATTATATGTCTTGTAAAATGTGCTTCACTACCAATATTTCGTTTTCTTCGACAATTGCTTTTTTAAATGTTTTCCTCTTTATTTTATTAGTGACTTCAAAAGACCAAGGGTATGCTGAAACAAAATATAATAATATTTCTTTTCAAAATGTGAGCACATTTATAACTCTATGTGGCTAACCGATTTCCCGTTGTTTTTTAAATTGGACCAGCATAAAATTTTCATGTCGCATTCCCTATGACAAATCACAAGAAGGTTATGACAATCTCTCACATTCTAAAAAATATAGTAATGTCCAAATTGATACTTATGTTCTCATTCAAGGGTAATCAAGGCTCTTTCATGTTTAATATAATAGTTGCTCAGTTAATTAGGTTATATAAATTAACTTGTAATATTAAAAGTATTTGTTTTACCAACAGACGTTTTATATTATAACTAATGATTGGTAAATTTATGTTCATAAAAGTTATTTGATATACAACATTTGTTAATAAATAATTTTTGAGTGATAAAAAATAACCTATGATTTCACCAAATATACAAATTGCAAGGATTTATTTTAACTTGATTTATACGCTGTGTTTATCCATGTGTCACGTTTACCTCTAATATTAAGAATTTCCCTATATAATTTTAATGCATTTTTAACATGACATATTTATTATATTACCAGTTTTAATCACGTAATTCAAAAAATGCTGTAGGCCATTTTTGACGTTGATAATTATATTTTCAACGCACGTTTCACCTCAAACTGTTCTTCTAAATAATGTTCTAGATCACTGACGGAATGTTGCCCAGAATAACTTTGATTAGATTAATTTAATGACATATCAAAACAACAGTACACTATTTTGCTAGGAAAAACTCAACTGCTTAAAGTACAATAGCTATTATTACTTTATTATTATTTCTTTTCCAGTTTTAAGTTGTTATAACGGCACAGTCCAGGATACTTTTTGAGAATTGTGTGTCTAGGAAAGATTGTTATACTCATGCCATTTTTTACAGTAACTACCTCATTAACAAGATCATTCCGTCGCCCCTCACCTCAACTATAAGTCCTTGAAACAAATGAAACAACAGTTATTTTAGAGTTCCATATCATATGTCGTACGTAGACAATAGTAACCACAATATGAATCTCCTTATTCTATGTCGTACGTAGACAATAGTAACCACAATATGAATCTCCTTATTCTATGTCGTACGTAGACAATAGTAACCACAATATGAATCTCCTTATTCTCGTTGTACTTGTTGTATCATACCGTGCCTCAGTATCTCAATGTATAGTTCTTTTTAAGCCATTTTGTTAACTTTTTAAAATGAAGGACGACGTTTCAGCTACGCTGTACAGAAAAAAAACGAAATGGTAGCTAACACACGGATATAAGCATAAAACATCTATAATTTTCAATTAAATGTAAAATAAAGCGGCTTGAAGTGCATAGGTAAAAAGTTTCATTAAAAAACGTGTAACTTTTCGACGATATATGTGGTAATCTTCAGATACAAACACTTCTTTCTCTTGATCCTCTTTTATGAGGACTTTGTGCCACAGAAACATACGAATATCACATGCTCCTTTTCAAATAAAACGAAATCTCTCTTCAAAATCTAGAGCTGCCGTTGCATTGTTACACACAACCTATTAATCGATAATAGAAATTATATTTCTATGCTATGATTCACGTTCTCCTGCTCAATTTATGCTTTTAGCATGCTGGCATTATTTATTATTTAGATAACCATCGTGTCAGAAGAGTGCTTATTCATGTATGAACAGAAATCTCTATGCAACGGAAAAAACAAAACAATAAGATTTGACAATTATTCATATATAAAGAACAGAAGCGATTACACAAACCTTAGATTAAGATTACGTCACTTACCTCACGTATTGGTTTTACTCTTATAGTCACTGAACATTATTATTACTCCTTAGTTTGTTTCGAGTTGAGTGTTATTTCTTTTATATTTTTATTCTATTTTAAACAACTTACATATTAATGATTACATTTTAAAGTAAATTTCAATTTATGAACTAAAACATTATAATGTAGTTTCAAATTTTCCTATAGATAGTCAGACCAGACGTTATTACCATTACTAACTTCAAGTTTATGTCTAACAATTGTGAACTATTCTAAGTTAGGCCAGAGGTTAATAACGATATTAATTTGTATTTAATCTTAATCACTTTAATGACAATCTCCAAGTTCATCCAAAGGTAATTAACTGATCATAAACTTTGAAACAAATTGAAAGTATTCGTCGGTGAAGAAATTTATAGTTTACATAGCCGAAGCATAATAATCGCAATTATCAATAAAGACTTATCAGTGCTATCTATATAGATCAGAACTAACAGTTGACCCAGTAAACAACCTAGCTTATTTTATTGATCCAGAACAACACTTATTTGAAATCTGACACAAAGCGCAATTTCGTAAAATATTATATTAAGGAATCTGTAAAAGTCTACGACAAACAAAGATACTGATATTACAACAACAAAGACTTAGGCTTATATCCTGATCTTAACACTCCAGCCATAACTTGAAAAATAAAAACAATATTACTACAAGTTCAAATCAAATAAACATTAGTTATCTGAAAAAAAGGGCTCATGCTTCGCTGGCTGATACGCTGCTGAACAATTTGGACAGAAAACGTTTTCTGGCAAACCATAAAAGTGTTTTACACTATGATGGTTTCACCTGATGTCTTTACTTTCATCTTCATAAAAGGTTTAACTGAATCATGAACACCACGAGAAATGGCACTCTTGTTCACGCAATTCAAGCGTGTTATATTTCCATCTCTTCAACAAACTTTAGCAGCTTTAAAAGACACCATTTAGATATTGATTTACAAGAAAATTAAATTTCTTTTTTTTTGTAATATGTCAGTCCAAATCTAACAATACTTCCAGTTGAGAGAGTTCAAATGTTAGACTTTTTAAAGAAATTATATGAAGTATTACTTTCTTCCTTTTCCCACAGCCATACTTTGAAATCTCATATCTTATTGTGTTAGCTCCAAACACAACGTGGAAAATATAAAATTTTCATTTATCTAGTTTATTCAAATTCGTCCAAACTATTTAAAAAAAAAATTACGAAGCCCTTTCTCCTTCATATTCCAATCAATATTATTGTTGACCTACATCTACCCAACATTGTTGGAATATTATAAAAAATACAATAAGTGTTTTACTGCAATCTCCTGAGTCCCCTCAGCAAGTGAAGTTCATCAAGATTTCTAATTATATTTTTATTATTTATTTAGGTACTGAAAAACTTTAATCTCGTTCTCATATTCATTTAGTCACTTTTGATGATTACAATTTACTTAGCAGTCACTTTAATGATGACGTAATTTTCCATAAGCCAAACTTATTTTCTGTTTCCTAAACTACTAAGTATGTGTACAAACAAAAACTCAATATTCATTTTAGTTATCCCCAAATGTTTCATTTTATCTGATGTTTCCACAACTTCTTCATTAATATTTCTGTAGTTTTTAAGTTCTTGTCAAGACAATTTATTTATTTCACCGAAACGTTATCATGTTGTTACTATAAAAAAACACTTCAAAATTGCTGTGTTTTCTTTTCTTTCAATCTGTCTTTAATATAACAAAGCTTTTCAAACTGGTTTTAGTTTCTTTAGAAAACAAGGTGAGAGGACCTTATGTACTAAAGAAAACTTAACGATCTGACACTTGAAACGAGTTCTCAGTGCTAACCAGAAATCCGTGTGTAAGTGGCGATTATTTTACGAACAAAAATTAACGATTTTTTTTTATAAACTAGTAGTAACACGAAATTATAGAACTGACTTCCTGAATGTTTAGAAACGAAAATTTTGTTACTATGAAAATCTTGTAATAGAGAAAAAACTTCAAAACGGATTACCGAATGACTGAATGATCTCTAATTCTTTGTAGTATATTTCTCAGTTATAGAGCTGTTGTAAATGAAATAAGACAATATAACATTGTGTTCCATATTCTAGTTGATACAGTGAATGTAGAATTTTAATGATATATTTTGAAATTCAGGTGAAAAATGCCAGACCCTAAAGTGCTTGTCAATCTACAAACGCCTATGGTCTTAATGTGTTTATTATGAGCATTTATTACTCCAAAAAATATAATCATATTATTGCGAGACAAAATTATATTGGTGTGAATCACTAAAATAATAAAAAATTAGGCTATCTGTAATATACGAATAAGGTTTTGCCGCAATATACTATTGTGAATCATACTGCATTTCTTTTTTTTGGTCTTTATTGCAAAATTTAACGTAAATTAAGAATTCTAAAAATAGCTCTGTACAATCCAAGACTATTTTGTGTACATATCAGTTAGTTTTTTTGGGGCAATTCAGTGAAGAAGTTCGGGATGTGATATGATTCAATAAGGTTAGTAGAGTCAGAAGAATTCATTGTATGGCATAAATGGACTGGGCGTATCCAAGTGGTTAGCTGTGGGTCGGGTGGTTTAAGGTTCGAGCCGCGACAAGCAACTGAACACGTTTGGCATTTCGTGCGGCGCTACAACACTGACAATCAACCTCTATTCGGTTTGAGAGTAGCTGCATAGAGGACAGATGCTGCTGACAGGTCATCAGTTCGGGTTATTAGGTGTAGCAGAGCCTTAGGGTTCTCTGACCTGACCGTTTCGCTTGTGAGTCACATAAGGTGCCATTCAGGCTTGAAATACCAAATACCAAAAGTTAAATACAATAAGTTAATACCATATTTATAGATTATGCCGCTAGATATGTTTTACATACTTTATGCTATGAATATTCATTTAATAACTAATATACATATACATACATATACATACACTATATATTTGTGTTTGTGGCCGTATGTAAGTACTTGTAGCCCCCAGTGGCACAGCGGTATATCTTCGGACTTACAATGCTAAAAACCGGGTTTCGATACCCGTGGTGGGCAGAGCACAGATAGCTCATTATGTAGCTTTGGGCTTAACTTCAAACAAACAATGTACTTGTAGAGAGAAGTATTTGTTTGTTTGCTTATCTTCTTTTTCATATCATTGTACAAGTTGCGAAATCAGTTGGAGTCTTAATTACACTTCTTTTTTAACGTTAAGTAGGAGAATGCCAATTTATGTTTTTATTTGATTTATAACTATACATAATTTATGTTTTATATTTATTTTTTGGTCACTTAGCACAAAACATTTTTCCACGAAGTTTCTGTTACACATTTGGGTATCGTAAATTATAGGAATAAATCACATTTGGATCAAGTCATCTGGAGAACCGAGTTTTTGTATAAAAAACTTTTATATTTTCCTTTTTTAACCCTTAGCACCTAGTCGAAACAAATGTTGCCTGTTTACTTTACTTTTTCATTTTCGTCCTTCTGAACCCATAATAACAAGGAATAAGACGTACATCTAGAATTGGGTTGTTTTCAACTTTTGGTCGTTTCTTCTGCACATTTACGACCACGCGAAAGTCGTATATTGTTAACAGAGATATCCCCGTCTACACTTAGCTATAAATATGTGTTTCAGTTGACGTGTATTTTTCTTTAATATTATTCTTTCTCACAAGTCACGTTAACAGAGGAATATTTCAAAACTGCTTTGACAGCAAGTGTCATTGTGCATGCCGTACATGTCCAGCTTCTGCAACTGCACAAATCACTTTTGTTTGTCTTTGTTCTGAAAAGCACGTATGTAGTCAACTCTTGTAAACCTCTTTACTATTATCTAAGGGTCATTAGAGGTACTTGAGTCTCTGAAAAAAAAAAGCCAAGGAAGCTTAAGAAAGTCTGTTTAGTTGAGAGAGTTTATTACCTGAAAATAATGACACAATTTAATGAAGAACGATCTACAAGATTAGATAATTCAAGTTTAGTCATCTATATGTATGTCATCTGGTAGTTATCCTAAAATTGATAATTTCCTTTTTTCATAATTTACTTTTACACAAGCGCTTCATCCACAAATTTTATTCTATTTTATTTTTATTTCATGAAATATAAACCTCTATAAAAATAAAGTCACTCAAATTTTAAAATCAATAACAATCAGATAAAAACCCTATTAATAATCATATCAAATAACATTATTTTTCAATATAAAATAGTACGCCATATTTCCCCAGGTAACTAATATTTGTTTCTATTTGAGTGAAAAAAATTGTGTACTTCGTAAGAAACAATCTTTTGTGAACAGAATCTTCACGCGTGTACTAAATTCTATAGAACATGGGAAAGTTGATATTCTTGAATCTTATATAAAAAGAACAGAAATCTCCGTGTCTGTCTGTTTGTACGTTATCTAACTACTGCTAGGTCGCTGGGCCATTTTCAACCAAACTTGGTGGGATGATAGTTTGAAACTATTGCAGTTATACATAAACTCAGCTGAAGTTTCTACTCCAACAGCCACGACAAGACTGATATGAAAATTCGTTTCTTGAGTTATACCCTCTTCCTACTTTGACCCGTGACGTTTCAACTTCGACACGTAAGACACTTCTGCTGTCAATGACCGTCAATTAATGAATCATGTGAAACACTGTGGAGGAATATTAAGACCTGGGTGTTGAAAGAGGGTAACAGAAAGCACCCTTACCGCTACTACTCTTGTCGCTGTCTCTTTCTACAAAGTCACCCTAACCATCGCACAGTGGATATCATGTTTTAAGTATATACATAGTGAGTTTTTAAAGCTTATATAAAACTTTTAGTGAGGTAGTAATGAATGTTGTAATAATATGTTATGTTATAAATAAATTGTTTAAAATTTAAGACTTTTGTGTTATTTATCATAGCATCCACCTCATATTATTTCAAGTTCATAATCCAGAGAAAGGATAGGTACATCAGTTTTAAATAAATAATTTTGTAATAGGCTCACCAGTTAAAAGATTTGATAAAAAACAACTTTCCTTTGTATTTTCGTTAGTTTCTGAAATCAATAAGTTGAAACTCAAATAATACTTGTTAAACATTAATATGAAACGTTATGAAATATAGCAAAGATTTATTTAGAAGTTACAGAAGTTAAAATCACTGATGTTGTTTTCAATTTTTGAAATCGAATTTCGGCTGTTTTATAATGAATTCTAAAAAATGGCTTTTCCACTATTATTTCCACTAAAGTTCCAAATTTCCATTCATTATTATTGAATATTTGGGCAAAATATAGTTGTTAAAACGAGCAAGTAAACTTCTCTACTACACATTTTCTATTTATAAAAAGATGAATATAACATTTACAGCTTAAAAAAAAGCGTTGAAAACAGGAATAAGACGTTTGCCATTTTAAAGAACTTGTGTTATTTTATATAACAAATGTTTGGATATTTCCACACTAATAACCAAGCAGTTAAGGAATTATTTCATTTGTTTCGTTTTATACAAAGAATAATTTAATGGATTTAATAAGAACGTTCACAAGACAGCAGAATTAAAAATAATTAATATCACAGCAAGTTAATATTATATATATATTACATATCAATACATGAAACTTAATGATATTTTCCTTTAGATGGGCACAGGGTTACCATAAGCCGTAAGATTCACATGTAGCGCAATCTATACTGCATAAGCAGATACTTACTGAACAGTAAAAAAAGTGCTCGACTTGTATCGAGACAAGATTACGATAGTTGACTAATAAGGTCCTGTCTGAGATGTTTATTGTTTCTATACTTTTTCAAGAAATGTAATAAGTTTGGAACATAGATAAAATATGTTATTTTTTCAGTGACAAATAATATCGTCTAATAAATTAAAGCCGACTAATATACGGAAGAAAGCTAGAGTAAGGGATCTTAGCTAAAGGTTATAGAAATGTAAAAATAAAGCACGTGTACGGTTCTTATAAAATAATTCCATCTTTAAGAGAACGAAAGAACATAAGAAATACGTCGAATCAAAGAAACTATCTTACCTTCTTTATTTTAACTACTTTTACTTCTAAAGTTTCATTTGATAAATTCCTCAAAGGTTTGAGGCACTTACTGTAATAATATGATAATTAAAAAACAAGAGAGAATCTTCAATAGCCGCGGTTGTAATTAAATCTCAAATCGGTCAAGAGATGAAGCTATGAGCTAAAAGTGTGTACTTGAAAAAAAACAACAACAAAAAAAATCAATTTAGGGCCATTCTATGAACCGCTATGCCGCGGCTAACAAGAGAGAATATTCAATAGCAACGGCTGTAATTAGATCTCAGATCGCTGAAGAGATGGAGCTTTGAGCTAAAAGTTTGTATTAATAATGGTAAATTGTATCATTTCGCTACTTCCGGGGTTCATTGGAGTAGCATCGCTATGAAGAAAATTCCTGAAATTAATTATTTCCCTTTGTCCAACAGCATCAAACACGTCGTCTCTAATTTAGCAATGATAGACTAGAGGAAAAGCAACTAGTCAACACCACCAACTCTTGGGCTACTCTTTTACCAACGAATAGTAGATTGACCACGTCACATAATAACGCCCCCACGACTAAAAGAGAAAGCATGTTCGCTGACGGGGACTTGAACCCGCAATCTTCAGATTGCGAGTCGAGCGCCCTAGCTACCAAGCCATACCAGGCCTGTTTAATAATGTTTTTGATGTGCATTTAGAATTTGAAAAGTAAAAGTGAAATTAGAACCTGACTAGCTTGCTTAGGTCATTTCCTTATTTGTCTAAATATCCTTAGGTAACTTAGATCAACAGAATGAAGGATAACTATGAAACTATATTTCTAAGACAAATGTTGAGCACTAAGTAAAAAAAAAACAAAGACATTTTTTGGTAAAATAACATAATCACCGGTTTTACAAAACAGCTATGTTTGTTTTAGCGCAAAGTTACACAGCATGCTATCTGTTCTTTGTCCACCATGAGGAATCGAAGCCCGGGTTTTAGCGTTGTAAATCCTTAAACTTAGCATTGACCCACCGAGGAACCTCTGTAAAAACAACTGTAGTTTTTCTGTACATGAAAAAAAGTAGGGGTATATTAAACGAATACAGTAGTGTTTAAATATATTGTAGTGCTATATGGGTTAAAATAAGGTTATGGGAAGAGAAAACAAATCTTCAAACACAAAATTTGTCATATTCGTGAACAAAAAACACAGCCATCCGTTATCAATAATAGTGTCGTGGATTATTCCATGCACACTGAAGAACGATGTTTTAAGTTAGCAAACGTATCTGCAAAATATATTTACATATTATCATCAATATGTTTCAAAACGACTGTATAAAACTTACGACTCCTCCTCTTTGAAAAACATTAAAATATTTCAAAGGCAAAATTATGTCTCAGCCACACTGAAGTTTCTTAACTTTTTTTCAGGTTAACTTCAAATTGTTTGATGATTCGATAATTTTTCTCTTTCCTCGAAATGTTATAGATATGTATCAGAAAAACTATGGTGAGTTAATTGAATTTTCAATATCGCTCCTGCATAAAGAATGCGTGAAAACATCAATAACGATATCAGTAAAAATCACTGAAAAAAGCCAATGCAGATTTGACTTAGTGTGAAATGAAACGAGAAAATCAATGTACACGCATACCTGCACGCTAATAAATTCTACATTTACACTTTGGAATTAAACTATGTGAAACAAAACACATACTGGCACATACATATAAACACGCTAGTAAATAGTGTATTCATATCCTGAGAAAGAGTCAAAACATACAAACGTTTCATACCTTATCGATAAATAATAGACAACTTTTCTACACATTAAAATGATGTATTCTTATCAACATTTGCACATTTTCATAATTATCTTCGCGTCTTCACTGCATCTGTGTATTTGGTATGCCCACTAAGGAAAACAGATTTGTAACATCATACAGGAGAGTTTGCCATCTTAGAACAAGACGTTTCGGTTTATTTTTGGGTGATGGAATGTTGTTTAATGATTTATCGAGTAGAAGAAGACGCACAAATGGGTTGCAAATGATAAGTATGATCTTTATTGGCCTCTGAACTACCAATCTAAAAGAAATGTTAAAAAAAATGCGTTTAATTAAACGGATAACAGGCAAAAATTGAAATTGAAAAGTAAATTCATTCGTTTGACTTACCAATATACAATTTCACGTTTCTTTCAGATCTTACTTGACTTACCAATATACCATTTCACGTTTCTTTCAGATCTTACTTGACTTACCAATATATAATTTCACGTTTCTTTCAGATCTTACTTGATTCATCAATATACAATTTAACGTTTCTTTCAGATCTTACTTTATTCACCAATATACAATTTCACGTTTCTTTCAGATCTTACTGGTCTCTGTGGTTTATTCTTCTTCATCGGGATTCGGTCCATGTTTTGGACCACAGAGGGAAAAGTTCAACGTTGTCCTCTTCTTCCCTCTCAGGAATTGTTATTTTGTTTGTACTGTTACTAAAATCCAAGTAATAACCCTTGTTATGTTGTTGTATTACTCACAGTATGTTAAATTTTGTCCATTGTCCGCAGTTTTAATTAACATACCCTTTTCGTGTCATGTCCAATTCATAGAGTAATATTAACTCGTATATTTTCACTAACTTCACTTATGTATTATCCCACCATTAATTCGTGTTCACAATACAGTTCCGATTATCAGTCATCTACACACGCACATAATTATATTATTACATACAAATCCCTTTTAAAATAGAGCTACGTTTGTGTCTAGGATTCACTTAGCCTAGCACTGTTTGGCCTGTAAGTTTCTTATTTATGGTGTTTAGAGAGGAGAGGTACTTAGGGCTTGGTTCATCATGTATTATGTAACTCTCTAGTTTGCTCATCAGTTCATTTTTATTAATAGTTTTTTTATAATATTGAAGCGAGTTATCCTGCAGTCTGTCTGATAGTGTTGGTATGTTTGAATAGTTGTATAGAAATACTGAATTTGTTGATCGTGGGACTCTAAATGCTTTTGTTAAAATATAGTTTTGTATTTGCTGTAGTTTGTTGATGTGTGTTTTTGATACATTTATCCATGTTATATAGGTATATTCTACGACTGGTCTTATGTATGTTCTGTAAATATTCAATATGTTTTCTGGTGAAGCTCCTTGGTTGTTGCCAGTCAGACACCTAATGTAACTTGATATTGCACAACCATCTGAATTGAATATCACGGAAAGGAATTGACATCACAATCTGATCCTGCGCAAAATGCTTCATATTTTGATGAATTGTAGTGTGTACAGTAGCGAATACTGTAACTTGTATTTACGGTCGTATTCAGTGGCTTTGTGCTTTGGACTCGTAGTTGGACGGTTATGAGTTTGAGGCTGGCTTGAGTCGTGTTGTTGTGTTCTTGAGTAAGACACTTTAACCCAATTGTTTCAGTTTACCCAGCTGTGAGTTAACCTGCGATGGACTGACAATTGGAATTATCACAATTCTCGTCCGCTTGTGCTAATTACGCCGGATTATATGTGCCACCTCGGCATGGAAAGGATTTGACCTTGATATTGTTATTTCAACACTAACTACTATTTTTTGTTAGTATTTTGATCATGTTCCAGGTAGGAAGTCGGAATGCGAATTAAAGAAATGATTCTATATTCATGTATAATCAAACCTTTTTGTAATTGGATTGTTTCTTGATATTGTTGGATAACCTGAAGAACACAAACTAGTCTCTATAAATTGTTACTACGTGTTGAAGCTGCGGTTTATTTTCTATTAAATGTGGAAAACTTGATAACGCCTTGAATAATATAGTAGATACTATTACTATTTTAACAACAGGATTCATATTCTAAATACGGGGTTTATAAATGAATAACTGTTTGAGAACATTAAATGACCCCTGACCGAAAATATATTTTTCTGTTTGATCTCAGTGCACAAGTGTTCCCTCACTTTAAAATAACTAATTAAAGATATAAATTCAACAGAGTATTGACATATATATATACAAGGTGGGACAAAAGTGGCTATACAATTATTTCATTTACAATATAGTTTCATTTCTAACTGTTACTCTGGAACAAACAATAATTAAGCTGGTTTCAATTCATTTCATAATAATGTCTTCAGTACCAACTGTATAGTAACTTTTGTTCCACACTGTATATCACACATGGCAATTTTCAACAATGTACGGTCTCGTTCTCAGTAAGCAGGTTTACGAATGCTCGAGCATCCAACACTCGTGACAAAAATTTTACACTTTCTGTTGTCTTTAAAAGACTAACGTCTTGATATAGCGATTTAAAACAGTCAGGCTGATTGTGTAGTTATCACCTGTCATCATTCCGGTTTTAACCCTGACCTTAGGGGGATATTAAATTTGCATAAGTATCATAATATAAACACATTTAGTTAACCTACAGATGAATGAAAGATTGATTAAACATAAAAGAAGTACTCTTTCTTATTTCCGTTATTATTTTACCCGTGATGAGCAGAGCACAGATAGCCCATTGTGTAGCTTTGTGCTTAACTACAAACAAAAGCCGTTATCATTTTACCCATGGTGAGCAGAACACGGATAGCCCATTGTGTAGCTTTGTGCTTAACTACAAACAAAAGCCGTTATCATTTTACCCGTGGTGAGCAGAGCACGGATAGCCCATTGTGTAGCTTTGTGCATAACTACAAACAAAAGCCGTTATCATTTTACCCGTGGTGAGCAGAGCACGGATAGCCCATTGTGTAGCTTTGTGCATAACTACAAACAAAAGCCGTTATCATTTTACCCGTGGTGAGCAG
>NW_013665689.1:584883-605650 GCF_000517525.1 Limulus polyphemus
TAATAGTTTTTTTATAATATTGAAGCGAGTTATCCTGGAGTTTGTCTGAGAGTGTTGGCATGTTTCAATACTTGTGTAAAAATACTGTGTTTGTTGATCGTGGGACTCTATATGTTTTCGTTGAAATATAGTTTCGTATTTGCTGTAGTTTGTTGATGTGTGTTTTTGATACATTTATCCATGTTATACAGGCATATTCTACGACTGGTCTTATGTATGTTCTGTAAAGTTTTAATATGTTTTCTGGTGAAGCTCCTTCTTTGTTGCCAGTCAGACTCCTAACATAACTCACTCTTTTCCAAATTCTGGTTTTTATGCTATTTATGTGTGGTATCCAGTTTAATTTTGAGTCAAATGTAACCCATAAGAATTTTGCTGATGTTGCTACCTGTAAGAGAGTCCAGTCCAGATATAACTGTGGTATTAATTTGCTTATTTTATACGATTTTATAAATAATATGACTTGTGTTTTGTGCGCAGTAATTTTAATTCTCCACTTACTGCAGTACAATTCTATTTCGTTTAGTAGTGGTTGTGTGAAACTAGGGAAGAATTGATTTCAAAAGCTTAATCGATTTGGGAAGTGACACCACTTGAGCTAGCTGTGCAGGTCGCTAGTAGGACCAGCCTGCTTTGCGACAGCTCTATCATTAAACACGACTGTCGGGTCAATAACCTCCAAAGGTGAAGTTGGTGGTCACTAAAAAGACCAAAAAGAAGACAGACTTAGGCTAAATTAACAATAATTAGAGAGGCCACAAGCGCCAGGGCTTTGTTTTTCTTTGATTAATAACAAATTTTTAAAATCAATTAAAAGTTACAAAACATAAGAACACATAAGATCTAAAATTTCATTACGCTACAGTTTATGACTTAAATATCTACAACCAAACTAATTTTTGTTTTAATCAAAGAAGCACTTCAGAATAACAGAACATGCTGAAAATTGTGAAATGAGTACTTGTAGAACACTTCAAGCCATGAAGACGTGGTTAAGTAATCATTTAAGGGGAGCTCGTCAAGCAACGGTTGTGAAGAATATCAGTGTTTATATTTTCATCTCTTGTAATGTTTATAAAACCTAAATTGATTATATGTAAATACACGCCTCAACCCAAAAAGAATGTGTCATAAAATATTACGTACAAGTCTATGTGTGGACAGATTTGTGTTTTGATTTTGTTTGTGAAGGGTTAAGTTTAACAACCGTCAAACCTGTGAAAGTCTAAATTGTGTAGCTTATACACATGAATTCTATTACTTCTACAAGATTAGTGGGCCTGGGACGGCCTGGTGGTTAAGGCGCTCGACTCGCAATCTAAGGGTCCCAGATTCGAATCTCCGACAACAAACATATCGCTCTTTCAGCCGTGGGAGCGTTATATGTGATGGTCAATCCCACTATTTGTTGGTAAAAGAGTAGCCCACGATTTGACGGTAGGTGATGTTGACTAGGTGCCTTCCCTTTAATCTACCACCGATAAATTAGAGGCGACTAGTGCAGATAACCCTCGTGTAACTTTCCGAAAAATTCAAAACAAATCTACACGATTAGTGCTGTAGAGCTTACAAAACTGTGCTGTATAGTTTATATGCTTGTTTTTAAAGCGTATGCAATATCAAAGTGCAATACATACGAAAATATAATTACTATATTCAAGGTTTCTGTTGACTAACTATCTATATTTCTGATAGGTATGTGTATTTTTATATAATGTATTTTCAAACTTTTTTCCCTCCTGGTATTGCTATTATCTCCAAACGTTATAATAATACTTAAGGTTTATTTTGTAAGTCTACTTCGTATATTACCTTTTTTTGTATCTTTCGTAAAAAAATTACAAATATTAGATAATGTAAAAGAAGTACGTTTCAAGTTTTACGCTATATAACACTTTTGTACTTGATTTCAAGACTAACGTCTTTCCTCATCTTCTTGGCGTGAACTGTAAAATGTCATTCTTACATCTTAAGAAGAAAAATATATTGGCAAAAATACGGTGTACATTACGTTAATTTCACTCCTAACAACAACAACAACAAAACTGCTTAAACAGAAATATTCACTGAATGTATTAATGTATTTTGATGAAAAGAGTTAAACGCGATTTTAGATAAAAATCAATTCGATAATTTTCAGATTCTTTACGAAACTTTTTATTTGAGATCAGATCTTTTAATATTACACTAACTCATACCAATTACTTGGCCCAGTAATTAGCGTACCAGGCTACGGGTCGAAAGGTCTGAGGTTTAAGCCGTGATATGTCAGTGATCACGTTCCGCACTTTCATCTGTGAACACTTATTAACTACGATAGTCAATCCCGCTAATTTAATCAGAAGTAGCTGCATAGACGATAAATGGAGCTGACTGTTTGCCCATTCTCTGACCAGCATTCCAGAATTACGGTTTTATATGCCTGGACCTTTGGTTCTCTAATCCGGTAGTTCAACCCACGTGCTGCATAAGGTGCCATTCAGTTAAAAAAAAAGAAAATCACAAATGAAAATATAGTCAATTGTATTGATTAATGTATAAGGAGTGCAGTTTGGAAAGATATTGACCATTGAGAACACTAAAATATTAAATGCCAAAGAGAATGCAAGGTTGTTGTACTCAACACACAGCGAATCGAGTTTTTAATACCACTTTAATAAGGCATTTGCATTTGAAAGGTCTATGTTAATTGCTTCATGAAGCATAAAATATTCAATGAGTTGCCAGTAACATTTATATAGCCTGTAAAATAATAAGATTTACAGCAAAGCATGAAATGAGATTTTTCAAAGCGAAAGAATATATTATTTCATTAAGGTAATTGTTTTGTTTTACATTTCCTTGTAAAATAACATGTAAAATATTTTTCTTTGCTAATTACATAAGAAATTAAATAACAAAACTGGCATTAAACTCAGAAATAAAGATTTGTAAAATTGCTAAAGGCCATGACGATATAAGAGTCATAGCAAACTAAAATAAACTGTAGAACATGTTTAAAAAGTATGAAACTACACACACAGAGACTTCAACCATTACATTTTATTTTATTAATTAAATTTTTCCTAAACAAAATGTCTTTAATGAACTTCATCGTTTTGGGTACCTTCTAACGATTTGTCAATAATCTGTAGTTTATTTTTGGCTTTTGTTTTATTAATAAATGGATTTGTTTCTTTTATTACAGTCGCTAATCAAGTCAAATACAATCTACTGATTTAATTACGATGTTTTTATTAGGGGCTTCCTCTTGAAATTATTTTTAAATCTATTATAAACAATGTAGACAAGTCAGTCACACTTTGAGAGAATATATAACCCTTTATGTGCCCCGGGGTGGTCTGTGAGATAACTTGAGGGCTTATAACACTAAAATTCGGATTTAGATCCATGGAGTTGTCACAATGCAGATAATCCAATGTGTAGCTTTGAACTTAAATCAAGCAAACAGACAAATCTTAAAAACTATCTTGTTATCTTAATTTTTTTAAATTATCGTTACTATTATATCAGTTATGGCTCCTCTCTTCAATATCTTGCTCGTCTTTAATTCTTGCTATCGAAACCGATCTTTATATACCTTCGCTATACGTTTCTACTTCACTTCAAACTAATCAAACAGAACATAAAAAATATATTTTATACCATTCATATTGTCTTCTCAACGTCTTGTCTTTCACTTCTTATCACGTACTGATGATTTTCTGTGTTGAATGATTTTCATATGTACTGAAATGATTGATAAGGCATAAAAGGTTATATTACATGACCCCCTAACTGGTTTATCAAATCATTCTCAGAACTATTCGTAGTTTTTGGTTTCAGGATATATATTTTATTTAGATTTTAGTGAGCTCAAACCATATTCAACGAGTATTTATGATATTCCAAATCAGAGCTCCTAGACTGGAAAACGACGAATCAGAATGTCAAATTTGTAAGACGTACAATTGCCTACCTCGAGAAAACTTTCTTTAAAACATTCTATGATAAGATTTAGTCTTTACACCATCATAAGCTGAGTAAAAGGGAAATTGCGCATTAAGTGTTTTTTTAAAAGCTTGACCATTGCCATCTTGATGATTGGATGGTTGCTAATGTAACTTAACTTTTAGAAATAATAAAGGACTGTTATAGGATTAAGACAATTACCAGCCTGTTAGTGAAATGACAGAATTTATTATAAAATAATATTGTAAAAAGCATATTTTTATAAAACGGCGTTCTCTCGATTCATTATTAACATTATTCTCTTATGCATTGTTCCTGTATGTTTTATTCCGTTTAGAGTTACTTAAAAAAAAAGATAATTTATAACAGAATTAATTCTAAATTACTTATTCTCAGAACCGAAAATGCCAGAAAAGTAAGTCAGTAACATAGTCTAAGGATAACTATATCTACAAGCTGCTGATATTATATATTGCCTAACGTCGATCTTGTATCTTGTATGAATAAACTGAACATGACAGAAAGCTAATAGTACATTTTATTTAGCACGATAATAACCTGAAAATAATAGTTTATTAATCTCAAGAAATATCATGATCGTTGAAATAGAAAATAATTTACAGAATAGCTGAAATACCAGGAAACATCTAAGTTAAACAACGTGAGCTCAGAAGGTAAACTGCATTTAGAACTAACAAAACTGAGACTACCATTAATGCAATAGTGGCCTCAGTTTAGATTCGACGTCACAAATAGCCCTGTTTTACTCTGAAAGTAAAAAAGTGTCAGGTTTCAATTAAATCAACTCGAGAATAATTAATAACGGAAATAAACGAAGGGATTATGAACTTTAAATATGTTGAAAGGATCGTCTCAGTTGTCATTGTGAAGTTCCATCATTCAGATCTATCCATAAAGTTTTTTTTTATTGTCAGGCAGCTGTTGTATGTACAATTATATAGAAAACAGATTTAAGTTATTTCACGGTGAGTTGAGAGAAGCTAAAAAAATATTTTACCTTTAATTGTAGTTGTATTTTAGATAAAATTGAAAAGCAAAATAAATAGTATAATTTATATATTTTATCCTCGGCAAGCAGTAGAAATGTTTGTTACTTTTCTGATGAAATTGATTTTGAACGATATTTTCCATTGTGGAGAATAAGTTCATACTCATATATTTATAGAAAGAAAATCAGCTTGAGTGGAACGAAAACAAAATCAATAAAATGTTGATTCACTATAAAATGGGATATGTAGCAATTACTACACATTGTACAATTAACAAACCCGTTCTAATTACGTGTACACATGCAAGTCCTTAATTAGGTAGGTGCAGAGCCACGTCTATACAGCATATAGAGAAGGATGAAATAATGCTTGTTGTTTGAACTGGCTGAGGTCGAACAACAGATCGTCGTAAATTAACCAAGATCAACGCTTGGTAATCTAGTTTACAGAAGTTCATTTCAATTTCAAGTTCTCTAAACTTGATTAAGGAGCAAATTGTAATTAATAATACAAGTAATTTCAAATGATGTTGATTAGTTAACATAGATGGAACCGCTCGAAATGTGTTTAATAATCTAATTAACAAATAATTATTTCATAGCACAATTTATGTGAAACAATTTTTCATCTTCAACTTTTACAGAGTTATTCAAATATATATATAAATTGCAAAAATCAAACGGTTAACACGCACATTCACAGAAATATAAAAACATGAACGCATATCTTAAAATGAGTTGTTTACCTTTGAATAAACCACAGTTTCCCTCAATAAGCTAAGCTAGATATTATTGTCTAAGGTGTTTAGCATCCATTCACACTTTTCTTTAATAGAGATGTTTCAAAAGTGTAGTTTCCTTAAAAATTTTGCCTTTGAAATAGACTAACCAGAAAAAGTATTCAGAACCCATGTTAATAATAACATTTTACAGAAGTGATAATATTGCAGATGTAGTTAAAGTGAATATTTTTTTCGTTTCAAATTTTAATAAAGATCTTAAATTTATTCGTTTTAATTTTTTTTCACTGCTGATATATTTTATTTTAAAATTTATTCTGGAAAGTTTCTGTTGAAGAAATAAAATAAATATTTCTTTAAGTTAATTCACTGAGTTAATATTCTAGTTAACTGAGTTATTATAATTAACTCACTGAGTTAATATTCTAGTTAACTGAGTTAATATAATTAACTCACTGAGTTAATATTCTAGTTAACTGAGTTAATATAATTAACTCACTGAATTAATATTCTAGTTAACTGAGTTAATATAATTAACTCACTGAATTAATATTCTAGTTAACTGAGTTAATATAATTAACTCACTGAATTAATATTCTAGTTAACTGAGTTAATATAATTAAATCACTGAATTAATATTCTAGTTAACTGAGTTAATATAATTAAACTCGCAGAGTTAATATTCTGGTTAACTCACTGAATTAATATTCTAGTTAACTGAGTTAATATAATTAACTCACTGAATTAATATTCTGGTTAACTCACTGAATTAATATTCTAGTTAACTGAGTTAATATAATTAACTCACTGAGTTAATATTCTGGTTAACTCACTGAGTTAATATTCTAGATGAGAAAAATCAATCTTATAAAATATATAACTTCGAAGTCCTTTTTTCTGTCCAAATTGTATTTCAGGTTTTTCTTAAAGCTTTTATGATAAGGTCATTGTAAGTTAGTTTTATTATTAACTTCTAATAAAAGGAAGGTTTCGTCCACAGATCAGAAATAACATTTAATTCACTAATACACATAGTTAATTTAACATACCGTTCTTACTTATAATGATCAGAATGCATTGATCCATCAATTGGTACCTTCTCTGTTAGAGATATTCTCGGCTAGTATCCAAATAATATTTCCCGAGATTAGAGCAACTTAGGAGATTTAGATTAATCCTAAATCCATGTACTAAACTAACAATCCAAAATAATCCTTATATAACATGTTTGTAATAAAGAAATAATTGTTTGTTTGTTTGAAGTTAAGCACAAAGCTACAGAATGGGCTATCTGAACTCTGCCCACTACGGGTATCGAAACCCGGTTTCTAGCGTTGTAAGTCCGCAGATATACCGCTGTGCCACTGGGGAGGAAAATATTTGTTTGTTTGAATTTCGTGCAAATCTACACGAGGGCTATCTGCGCTAGCCGTCCCTAATTTAGCAGTGTAAGACTAGAGGAAGGGCAGCTAGTCATCACCACCAGACTTAACGCTGTCCCACCGGGTGACACACACAATCAAAGTTAACTAATCTAACGATATAATGTTATACAATATATTGGTATACAACTACAGTCAGGGTTCAGTTAAGAGGGGAAAACCTAATTCTATCTAGACAAGTTCATTTATAAATCTGAAATATAAACGTGATATTTTTAAAATAATTTTTGTGGTGATAAAAGTATTAATCTGAAAACCGACAGCAAGAAGATTGCTTAAATTACTGCAAGAATCGAATAACTTCTTTTGTGAAAAATTAGAGGTGGGACACTGTTCAGAAAATCTCTTAATATTAAACAAATTATATTGAGGTTAATACGCTGTGAGTTCTGCACCTTTAGAAAAACAACAACAATAGAAACATACAATACAGTCTCTATGGAGTTTTTAATCCGTTTTATTTTACCTTACAGTAATATAAATTAATTTAGGTATGAGACTAATGTTATGACATTTCTTTTATATCATTATTAATTATTATACAGCGGACCAGCTATCTAATGATATAAATATATATGTATTACAGTCTGATATATTGGGCTTAATGTGTCAATCTTCTTTTTATGTATAAAATTAAAAATAATGCAAAAATAAATCAAAACAACGACGGTTAATATTCTATAAATGGTCTATAATGTAATTTTCCGCCTCACTGATGAATTTAGAATTATTTAATCCATTCGTCCTCTTCCTAATTCTGTGCATTTCAATGAAGAAGATGATACTTGCATATATGATAATCCTAATTACTTCTAGCAGTCTCATTTTATTCAAAGACAGCTAAAAATATATAAATATACCATTTTCAGAATCAAGTTTCTAAGAGCAGATTTGGTATGAGTGGATAAAGCAAGAAAGGCATTGTTTTATACGTAACTGTTTAACAAAATTACTGATATTTTATTCAGTATATTTGCCTTCGGATGATTCATTTATAAAACGAACAGCCACAATCGCCAAAGATAAATAGTTTTAGCACAAGTTAGTTAATATTCCTACCAGATACAACTTGCTTCTAATTACGTGCGTTGATATTCAGCCAGTGTACATCTACCAGTTTCATCATTATTATATAAATCCGTATGCACATTCTAGGACTGTAATTATGTAATTAAGGAATAGCCAAAGCTTATTTCATATACCCTCATTTCTAGAAATCCGATAATTCGAGCGTTTTCGAAAGGTAAGCCTTCTTTCTTCAAGGGTGACTTGGAATACAGTTGGAAGTATAAGGTGTGAAAGTTAATTAAGTGATTTCCGGTGGCTTCATGGAAATGTTTGGTGGCTAAATTAGAAAACCATTTTTCCTATGGTAGTAACTTGTTTCAAGAATCAATAATATTTGATTTTTAATGTATTGTCTTTCGACGAAAAGAAATGGTTTATTTTTCTTCATTTGTTTATAAATCACATTAGGTCACATCTGATTTTATTTTGGTTAATTTCATTTTTCTAACTCAGTTGTTTAACTTTAAAGAAAATATGTTTTTCTAATCTTTATTTATATTTCCGTTTTCTCTTGTGTATTATGTAGCCAGTTTATTTCTCAACTTTTAAAAATCTCTTTCGCTCATTTTATGTTTTCCAACCTTTTCTTTAATGTTCTACTTATTTTAATAAAATCTTTTTCCAACCACAAAATGCAGCATTTTGTTTCAGACACAAAGCTAAAACATTTCCAAATTGTCAGGATAGGCCATCGTGAATACCCATGACTTCAATAAGGTTTAATTTCCAACTTTCTCACTTTACTAAGTTCACTTCTATAGATGAAAGGTCTATCTAAGAAAAAAGCTTGGGTTATTGTGTTTCTTAAAATGTGATTTATCTGCTTTTTCTTAAGTGTGTTCGTATCATAAAATTACTCAGCATAATGATATCAATATATCATAATTGAGTGTAAAATATGTGCCTTTACGATTTCTATGACGTTCAGAAATAAATACAAAATTATTCTTCCGAAATTTATTCGTCCAAACCTTTTCTGGTTACTGATCACAAATCAAGAAAAACTCCATTTTTTTCAATCACTGTTTTGAGTATTATGGCCGTTATAAATTTGGTAGAATACCAATGGTGTCAGAATACACTCTAGATCAGCGTTTCTGAACATTTTCGATACCAGGGACTTACTCGCTGCCTCCCTAAACTGATGGGCTACAACAACAAAAAATACTATTTACATGTAATATTCTGTCAGTTGTCTTCGTTGTTTATTTGTTTGTTTTTGTGAAATCATTCGGACCGGCAAGGTGATTGTGACGGACCGGCCGTTTCGTGGACCGTTAGCACTGCTCTTGATGACTCCGTGCTGTATATGGATGAAATTCTCATTGATGTAACATAATTTCTTAAGTGCTTAAAATGATAAGCTCGTACTTAGGAAATCAAATTAAACGGGTGTCTAGAACTTAAAATAACATAAAGTCCTTATTTAAGTAGCATTGTAAACTCAATCTATAGACCCGTAAAACGTTACTAAAATTGCAAAATGGCCCTCCAGTAGCACCAGTCGAAATGAGCTTTGGGTCACAAACTTGGCTTTTATACATGTTTTGCTTTTGTGATATAGTTTGTAAAGGTGTGCAAGTAAAAATCGAAATTCGAACATCAGGTGCTAGTAATTTTTCGATACCTTCTTTGATATAGTTTGTAAAGGTGTGCAAATAAAAATCGAAATTAGAACATTGGGTGCTAGTAATTTTTCGATACCTTCTGTGATATAGATTATAAAGGTGTGCAAGTCAAAATCAAAATTAGAATATTGGGTGCTAGTAATTTTTTGATACCTTATTTGATATAGTTTGTAAAGGTGTGCAAGTCAAAATCGAAATTCGAGCATTGGGTGCTAGTAATTTTTCGATACCGTCTTTTTGTTTGTATTAAAAACAAAACGTTTTAACTTCGTATTTACAAGTTAGCAATTGATGCATAATTGTTTCTATATGTATTTCTTCAGTAAACGTTGAGGATTTCTGAATTGCCTGGGGTTTTCTTGGTGTAAGCGTTACCTACAAGTGTAATCTACTTAGCAGTAACTGGTAAAAAAAAGCTTCATAATTAACTGTCTTAGACAGCTGCACCAACCTTATTAGGTCCAAGACAGGAATTATGTGAGCAGCTAAATTGGGTAATACTGTAATGATGCAGCATTCTGGGCTTTATGGTTACTCTGAAATACTTGGCGTACAATCGATCTTAAAACAAAAGTAATAATTGGAAGCTTCGTTAAAAACCACAATAAATTAGTTGTCGATCGAAAAAAAAACATCAAGAAGTAAGTTAATGATTTTTGTTCTTTGACAAGGGATTCTCGATATGTACACATAACCGAGTTCAATATTTAGACGTTCTTTTTAACAAAAAGTTTTAGACGGCAAAATAACACAACTACTACTTGTAGCAATAAGTATGATCAATCATCACTTTGGAACTTCGAAAGATCTCAAAACCATTTTATCATAAAAAATATATAATGCTAAAGATTTTATTTATAATATAAAATAATGGACAATAAATCTCCCGAAATATTCGAGTGTTATATTCTTAGATTATTACCCAATCAAAATGATGTACAAATAGTTTTGTCACTTTCTTATATAATGGCGAAACATCTTTACTTCATCTAATATTATATTACAAACCCTAACACAACGAGATCAGTAATACAACATTGGTAGTTCACATTCGTATACGATTTTAGCATGAAAATATAGTAATGTATTTAAACAGTTCACCAACATTTCCCCAAAGAGCAGCTTATGATTCGGATTCAAGCTTAAAGTTGATGTCAATTTTGATAAATCCCTTAAGATTCTGTTGTCGCTTTTGTACACATGATATAATCAATATGAAAGTCCATTTTAGTGCAGCTACTATTTCGTTTCATGAAGATTACGAAATTTCAGAAAGTTCCATCAGAACATTTATTTGTGATTTTTAATGACAAATATGCTACTGACTATGATAGCACAGACAGACTGGAAACCTTTTTTGTTATTGTATTTAGCTACTGAATTACTTTTTCAGTGTTACACTCAGCTAATATTGAAAGAAGTTTGTTGGTGTTATGATATGGAAACTAAGAGTGACGTACTGAAAATGAAATATATTGACATTTCTATATGTTCACGTTATTCTTAATGTCTAGCTCATGATGAATTACACTTTTCACAAAAAAATGACCTGAAAGCTACTCCAACCTGTACGAATGACTTTGATGACATTGAAAGTGATGGATGGAAGCTGATATACAATCATCGAACCCAAAACCTGAATTCATAATTCTTTTTTTATGAACATGTCTCTGGCTTCACACACGCTGCAGATCGAACTGAGATTAGCTTGTTACCATGCTCCATTAAATATGAATGTTCAGAAGGTTCTCTTTCTAACTTAGTGATTTGTCATCAGTTGACAACGTCGTATCTTTTCCACACTCTCTCACTAGAAACTTATTGCACCCTATAGTAAAGCTTAAAAGTAAATTCTAGCGGTTGAATATTCCATTATTTTATCCCAGGAAGAAGCACGATAAATATTCAATATTTAGGAATCACAACTGAACTTCTCAATTTAAAAAACTAAATATGTAAATTCAACGAACAATGTTATCTTAAAAATAATAAAAATTCTTGAATTTATTAGAACATTTTCCTCACTAATTTTCTTTATAATTAAAATTTCATTAAGAAACAAATTGAATGCTTAAGTCACAATGTCATTAAGAGCCTTAAAGTATTTTTGGGTTGCAGTTGGTTTATTGTTTAGTTTTAACGAATTTTCTGACTTAATGGAACTGACTTAGCATCCATCGAATTTTTGGTTCACTTGCGTTTTCTCATTTAAATGTCGTAAATAAACTCAAGTAAGTCAAAATGTCAAACATGAACTAATTTTATGAAGACAGTCTCTCTGAAAAAAAATAAAGCGTCAAGATTATTGTATAATTATGAAGCTTTGTTTTTACATTAAAAATATATTTATATAATATAAATATTGTCTGTTAGGTGAAGGATTTCATGACTTAAAAATCGCAAGGGTTAAATAACTTGTCACGTAATAGAACATTATTTTATAATACATTGAAAGGTCGATGAAATATAATCTTAATTTCTGTATGAAAATTTATAACTGTGATTTAGAAATTAGATACCAAAACTGACATGTGACAAGGAGTTATATATTTGAGATCATATCTCATAAAACAAAACAGATTTTTAACTGAAAGCTTCACGTGTGCAAAAAAAAAAAAATCTGTGGAACTTCGATCTTTTTCGTGATTAAAACATAAATGTCAGAGAGTAGGTATTAATTATGAAAGTAACTAACACCTATGTTTACGCCTGACTTAGATATCAAACATCAGAACTGGTAGATATGCAACCAACGTTTTGAGGGTTATATAGACCTGTGCGTAAATGAAAACTGATGGTTTGAATTGTTGGTTTAAAGTGGGTATTAAATATTAAAACCGAAAAGTAACTGAGATCGTTGCATTTAAGACAAAACATTAAATGTCAAACCCTATCTAAAACAAAGACCTAATCGAGTGTGATTAGTTGTGAAACATAAAAATTATAAATATAGAGACGTTTTTAAAAACAATTACTGGTGTTTTTAATGAGGAAGAAGCATAAAAATTAACAAGTATGTTATATATATATATATATGTCCAAAATAAATTGTCACATTAATCTTTGAAAAGTTTACATATTATACAACTATTACAAGTATAAAATACCTAAGCAGAAAATCTTACTCCATATATGTATAATAAATTGTGACAGTAATGTTTGAAATGTTTACATATTATACAACTATTATAAGTATGAAATGCCTAAGTAGAAAATCTTACTCCATATATGTATAATAAATTGTGACAGTAATGTTTGAAATGTTTACATATTATACAAATATCTTATAAGTATGAAATGCCTAAGTAGAAAGTCTTACTCCATATTTGTGTTGAATTTACCTAAACTTATCTAATTTAAATGTATTTAAGATTTTTATCATATATGAAGAGATAAAACAAAGATTTTGTTTTTGTTAAGTGCAAAGA
This sequence comes from Limulus polyphemus, assembly GCF_000517525.1. NCBI lineage: Eukaryota > Metazoa > Arthropoda > Merostomata > Xiphosura > Limulidae > Limulus > Limulus polyphemus. The sequence goes on from NW_013665689.1 coordinate 598,150, forward strand.
TGTACAATGGGCTGTCTGCGCTCTGCCCACCGTGGGTATCAAACCCGAAATTTAGCGTTATTAGCCTCATACTTACTGCTGAGATACCGGAGAGACAAAAAAAAACAAAACGAAGGACTTTAACCTTTATATTTACTTACAAAATTAAGTTAATATATCTTTGATCTTCTAGTTAAGTGAGGAAAGATAACGAGAATTTTTAAATGAATTTATCATCTTTAGGAAACTCTTGCTATCCCTTAAAAAATTATATGTTTTGATGAAGTTTTTCTTTTAACTATAATAGTTAATTTTCGCTCAGAGATATCACTATATGCAACATCGATGTTACGTTAATAAGACTATTACATTATTTTAGAATACATACAAAGCGTGCCGTATTAGTTCTTTAACTAAAATAGATTTCATACATTCCAATTCCAACTTATTATACTAATGCCACAAGTTTAAAATAATACTTACAACTTCCGCTGTTAAACTTAGTAATTTTGTCTCGACAAATTGAAGAATTTAAAATGTTTTTGGATATAATTATATTCCTGGTATTACTTAAAACCAGAGCAGTAATATATCTTAAGTTTTCAGTGAATAATAAATGTGCAATTTGATTTTAAACAAATTTATTCCAGTAGGGCTATAAAACAACAACAAAAAACACATTAAATCGATGAGCAAATTTTTACTTCAAACTATCCTATGTTGTGTAGCTGTATCATCATAAATCAAGCATAACAATAGGGTTATCTCTCAAATTCATTAGAATATCAATACGAAGGTGAAACAGCATAGGTAGCAACTGCCTAATATAATTTACAGCCTTAAGTCATTTGTTTGAAGCGTGAAAACGAGAGAATTTCAAATTAGTTATCTAATAGTAGATTCTACATACCACGTATTGCGTCATGAACAGCTTTGATGAAGCCTCAGAAGGTCTCCAAGCATTATTGTTTCCAAGCTTATTGAATGATTCATCACCAGCAGTTTGAAGTTTATAACCGGAGGAAGTTTCATTCAAATATAACTCGACTGTTTGCTACATCAAAAGAGCATTGTTTCGTAGAAAATGCTGCTTAATGGGTACGAGCTCTCAAAATTGAAAATCCTGTGCAGAATATTTTGACATACCGGTATTAATAATGGTCAGCATACGTTGCAATTAAATTTTGCTTTCCTTACAAACTTTCCTTTAGACACAGTTTATAAATACCTTCAATTTCAGGATTAGATTTTAGCCTTTTTCAATTGGCGTCTCTTATTTTATTTTTCCAAAATAAAAGGAAAATCCATAAATCATTTTTTCTATTTACCTGAGAGGCTTTGACATGGGAATATCAGTTGAATATGTATCCTGTGCCATTATAAATACGTAAATAAGCGTATTTTACGAATTATTAAGCTTATGAGTTCAACATTTTCATGATACTTGTAACTTTATCAAAGTTATTTCACACACAGATATATATATATGTGTGTGTGTGTGTGTTTGGCAAATAAATACAGGTACAGCTATAATAACTGTATAACAGGTACAATGAAGACAAACACAAAAACAACAGATACGACATGACGTGTAGACGTACATAGCTAATATATATATATATATATATAACCATATGACATGTATAGCTATGATAAATAGAGTTATGACAGATACAAGTATGACACGTTTTAATAAGACAGGTACAGATTTAAAGATAAGTTATGATAAGTAAAGATGATGATATGTAAAGTCACGTTGTCGAGACATTTATGAAGCTTGTACGTTTCTTAGGACTTGTATTCAGTGTGATCATTCCTCTTGGAAAGATGTTCTTTAGTGAATTTTTTTTAAATGCGATACACCAACAGCAAGACTAACTCAAATAAGATATTTAGTTAATTTCACGTAGAAAAGTAAAAAGAAAAACGAGGTGAGAGCGTGTTTCATTTCTATAACACATTCCTCACAATAACGCATTCTTAAATGAATTATAACTATCCTTTTCACATTGTTACACGAATTATTACTCTCACCTGAAACTTCTTTTGGCGTAAAGCAATGAAAACTTACCCAAAAATGCACAAAAAAATCCACTTTAGTTTATTCAGCTGCATCAAAAATTCGAAACGAATTTTCTTCTACTTGAAAGTATATGTGTGTTATATGGTTACTCCCGATAGGCTATGTGGTAGTGTTCATACTACTTTCTCTGTACGTGTGCGTGTGTGAACAGTCTGACTTCAAAGGTTCTCATTTGAGGACCAATAGATTAAATATTAGTGCGTGTAGCTAAAAGATCAAATTCATACTGGGGGTCAACATCTTTCGTTATAATGGTAGCAAATTGTGGTTTTAAAAAAGGGTCATAGCTAGAGAACAATTGAAAATAGAATCCTATTACCTAGACATAAATTATTCAGTATGTAAAATTATTTTATGTATATATATGCAAAAGTCAAGTAAATTGAGGAGCGAGGGCTATACACTCCGAGTGCCTTTGTAGTTTTACTTTAATCGTTTTTCTAGTGTGTCATATAGAGCTATTTATTCCAGTAAATAACACACTGTATATATATATATATATATATAATCTGTAGCAAAATTAGCATCAATAATGTATTATATTTACCTTTTCAATCGAATGTATATTGTCAGTAAGTAATGGGAAATAAAATTTTTTTCTTGTACAACATGGTCGTTTGCACAACTAATAGAATGAATAACACAAAAGAGAAGAGATTTCTTGAGCAGCCACGTTTAAGAAGGTAACGTTTACAAATAGTAAATCTTCAGTAAAACGAAATTTGATAAACAACGAAGCAAACTTTCAGTTTAACGAATTGTTTACTATAAGGTCACTCAAAAGCAACCGACTTATATTTATTGCTGAACTAAGAAAACAAAACAATAGAAAATAGTTTATTTCACAAAACAACGACGGTGACAATGCAATTAATCAAATCTTTCTTTTTTTTACACTAGTCATTAGATATCTCTGGACACCTATTTTAACAGAATTGTTTCGCGCGAATACCCTCCGAAACAACCAACCAACCAAAGAAACCAACAAAACTGTAATTGAAATAAGAAAAAAAAAGAAGAAAGAACCTATACTTCGAAAAGATTTGAAACATAATTTACTTACTATTCCCTAGTGGCTCAGCTGTAAGTCTGCATGCTTGCGATGCTAGAAAGTGGGTTTCGATGCCTGTGATGAACAGAGCATAGTTTGCCCATTGTGTAGCTTTGTGCTGAATAACAAACAAACCAATTCCCTCACTAATAAAAAAAAGGTTTCTACCTGCTGAATATTCCTATAATACCAGATCTTTAGCATTGAGATACATCATGTTGTGGGAAGCATCCATCGCCTGAAGCTACTACTCTTAACCAAATATCGGAACTGACGCTTACTCTTGTGACGCACTCACAACTGAAAGTGCGAAGTGTGTTTGGTAGCACATCATATCGAATCTGAAACTCACAGGTTTCCTGGCTGATATGTTAACCACTTAGCCGTACTCATGCTTGAATCTAAGGAATAATACGTATGATAACGATACAGTTACCTTAGTTAGGTATCAAGCTCTAAAAGTCACTAGGTGGCACTAATGTGCTGTTAGATTTCTTTTAGAATAATTTCTGTTGTTTTAGGCTCTGCATGGTCAGATGTTAAGGGCACTTGACTCGACATCTGAGGATCGCGGGTTCGAATCCCCGTCTTTCAGCCGTGGGGACGTTATAATGTGACGGTAAATCCCACTATTCGTTGGTAAAAGAGTAGCCCAAGAGTTAGCGGTGGGTGGAGATGACTAGCTGCCTTTTCACTGCTAAATTAGGGAAAGCTAGCGCAGATAGCCCTGGTGTAGCTTTGTGCAAAATCCATAACAAACGAAACAAACTGCTGTTGCAATCATTACATAAGTAAAAACTGAATTGAACTCTCCAGGTGTTTTAAAACAATTACCGAATATTTGTTGGTTGTATTTTATTTCAATAGAAAACGTAAAATTATCCAAAATCTTAGAGTCTAGTGAAATTTTATTACACTGATTGGTTACTTGATTAGGATGTCCAATTAATATTGGATTGGCAAACTTGTTGCCGTTAAAATAACTAGGCTTAGGATCCACAAGGTGTCTGGGATTGTCTTGTTCTTTTGTTGCTCATTTGTCGAGGCTCCCCAGTGGCACAGCGGTATGTCTGCGGACTTACAACACTAGAAACCGGGTTTCGATACCCGTGGTGGGCAGAGCACAGATAGCCCTTGTGTAGCTTTGTGCATAATTAAAAACAAACAAACATTTGTCTAGGAGTATAGTCTGCACATAGCTCGCATATATCTAAAGAAAACTACAGTGTCCAGTGATATGTTCAAATTCATCTCATACATGGGCCATCAGATTGAAATTCGGTGATTGTGGTGGACAATGAATAAAATGCTCTTCAAACAAATTCAAGAAACGTATAGAATATTTGCATTATCGTCTTGTAAAAGGTCCTATCCATTGACGTATAAAAATATTGTGGTATAGACATCATGAACCCCAAGGTTCAGATACTCTCTGGATGTTATTTGCAATTCCAAAAGTATCATAAAATTCAACCTCTCCAACAAGGACATTCCACAAACCATTTCACAACCTATAATAGCTTGCACTGTCGGAACAATACAAGCAATGTAAATGCTTTATGTGGTTTTATCCATAATTTTACTATGTTGTAAAAATGGTGAGACATATCTCTTCAGATCACATCGTACGTCCCCAGTCATTTGTTAAATACAATGTCTGTTCTAAGCACAACAGTAGCCCTGCTTTTCTGTTTGTATCTGAGATAAATGATTTTTGGATTGGTGTGTTTGTTTAAAATTTGCGCATACCTACTCGAAGATTATCATAATTTGGAAGTGAGAGATCATAGGGAAGGTAGTTAATCAACACCACCCACTGCTGCTAGCTCTTGGGCTAATCTTTACCAACAAAAAGTCTTATTCTAGTTTTCTCTTTAAAGTTTCTGTTGCTCACGTTAATACGGGGAGTACCATAGTTTTGTAAATTATTAATTTCATTTTTCTCGACAGTAATCTATATCAATAAAGAGTGTTAAGGACATGAACAGATTTGGTTGCGGACTATATGCTATTTTTCAATTCCGTCTCAACTTCATTCTTTGCTGTAACAAATGACTCCAAATAAGTAAAACATTGTAATGTATCTGTCACATGTAATCTCTTTTTTTCTATTCAAGATTGAAGTATGGCTTAATTGTTTTTTCACAGTTAATAACCAACCAAATTCTGTCTCCATTTTCCTGAACATTCGAAATACCTCTTATATTTAAATATTGTCTTTAGAAAAAATCCTCATAAGCCGGCACTTGTACTGGTTTTCTTCCCATTACTATTTCTCCCTCTGTGTTTTACACTGGCTTTGATACATATTTCATTCCAAAACTGATAAAACGTAGAGAAAAACAAATAACCCTGTTTTACTCACTTCTGCACAGATACTAAAGTCTCTCCAGACTTTTCCATTCATTTTAAAACTAGAATAACGATATTAATTTATTCATTCAATTTGCTTTATTAATTTTGCAGGAATTCCAAGGCTCTTTGAAATATTCCGTAGGGGTTTTGTCTACATAAAGTCGATAAACAAATGGTGGTTTTAGTTTTACTTTCCCGCCATTTCTTGACATAATTGACGTTCTGTGAATATATAATACATTGTTGATCGTCCTGTTCTAAACCCACAATAGTAATCCCAAGTATACATTTTATTTTTGCAAATGGCATTAGTCTTAGCATAATTTTTATGGTAAGCATTCTCTAAATGTACAGTAAGAGTAAGATACCACAATAATTCTTATATTCCTGTTTTGCTTTTTAAATTAATACAATTATTTACTTTTTCTCCATTACATCCGTTTATTTACTTTCAGTTTATACATCTACTGTATCAAATCTAATATTTTCTCAAATAAGTCGTCCGGTGAGACTTAGAACTCTAAACTCGAGTATTTCAGTCTCCGTGGTGAACACAGCAGATAGTTCAATGTGGCTTTCTTATAAGAGCAAACAAACATGCAAACAAGCAAGTCCTTGATTAAGATTTTCCCTCCATATTCTAACAGTTGATCTTGTCCTGCTGTTTTGTAATTTTTTTATCGTCTTTCTCACCTCTGATCTTAAAGAAAGCTATGGCGAAGTTTCAGAATAAGAACCTATGTTAAATATGTGTGCTACTCTATTATATACAGACAAATAATCCCATTAATCAACATCTTGATAAGACAAGATCGAAACATATTCGCTTGCTCCCAAACAAAAATATTAATTAGTTGATACAGTTTTCTGGAATGCATAGATCTCAAGGGATATTAGGCTTACCAGAATCTCTCGTAGGGATATAAGTCCATTTTCAACGGAAAACATCTGCACCTTTATTGCTTTTTAATTATTTGAATTAACAGTTTAAATGCACTTGTTCATCTTGTAGCGCATTAGCGATCCACCGAAATCCCTTAATGGGTGTTTCTATAAAGTGGCTTAAGCAAACACACTCAATTCAGTGACCCTGGATATAAGCATATGTATTGATAGCATGTTCAGTTTTTATTGTTTTCATTATTTTTCAATTCGATTATAAAGATTGGGACGCTATTAATTTGAGCTCCCGTGTATAATTGTACTTTTAAATAAATTTCCTGATTTGATTCCACTTAAGTGCTTAAAAAAATCTTCTAGAGAGTATATCTCCACCACTGTGATGGCGACATGCGTGCAGTCACTTTTCCTTGTTTACTATTCTTCAAGTTTGTTTTATGTAGTGGATTTTATTGGGTTTGATCAATAAGTTAAATTATATACAAACATATGAATAAAGCCGTACATGAGGAACAAAATGCGATAAAATATTGTGAAAATCGTAGGGAAACGTTTACAATTATTTTATATTGCAAAAGAATGACCGTTATAGTCAAACAGTGGTCTTATAAATTTATGTTTGTGTTGCAAATATTATCAAATGATTTCTTTAAAACCTTGTGACAACCCAATGCTACTTTTCTAATTTTCGCTTTCGCTTCAAAACAAGTTAATATGCGTAATTTTGAGCCCTTTGACTGTGCATCATTATGTAGCCCCGTTCATTTACTGTGCATCATTATGCAGCCCCGTTCATTTACTGTGCATCATAATGTAGCCCCGGTTCATTACAGGCTCACATACAGTAACTATTTTGCTCAATGTAAGATTTTTAAGAAAACGTAGTCTAATTCTTTATTTTGTTTAAGTAAGTGCGTTCTATGTCAAATGTATCGTTACTTCAATGCTTAGATCATTTCTAAGTATTAGTTTATACTGTGCATCATAATGTAGCCCGGTTCATTTACTGTGCATCATAATGTAGCCCGGTTCATTTACTGTGCATCATAATGTAGCCCGGTTCATTACAGGCTCACATACAGTAACTATTTTGCTCAATGTAAGATATTTTAAAGAAAACGTAGTCTAATCTT
>NW_013665689.1:605671-612491 GCF_000517525.1 Limulus polyphemus
TTATCGTTACTTCAATGCTTAGATCATTTCTAAGTATTAGTTTATATTACCTTGCATACTTAGATATTTTGTTTGTTTTTTTTTACTTTTGCCCGGCATGGCCAGGTGGTTAGGAAGCTCGAGTCGCAATCTGCGGGTCGTGGGTTCAAATCCCCGTCCCACAAAACATGCTCTCCCTTTCAGTCGTGGGGGCGTTATAATGTGACTATTCGTTGGTAAAAGATTAGCGCAAGAGTTGGCGGTGGGTGGTGATGACTAGCTGCCTTCCCTGTAGTCTTACACTGCTAAATTAGGGACGGCTAGCGCAGATAGCCCTCGTGTAGCTTTGCGCGAAATTCAAAACAAACAAACATTTATCTGACTTAATCGCAAGGCTGCGTGTTTCTGGAAAGTTAAGTTTATGAGGAGAATGAATATAGTATTCTGAGCAGCAAGAGAGTGAAAACACTAAATACGTATGAGGAAAAGTGAGTTGTAACGTTGATGTTTTGTAAAATGGAATATATAATAAGAATAATTAGGATAAAATATATATACAATTTAAAGTTTATACTGAACACAAACGACGTTTATGTGAAACAACATACAGATAAAGTAATATCTAATTATTTATTTTTTGTTTAATATTTTAGGTGGACGTTGTTCATTTCACGATATCAGTGGTATTTCCAATAACTTACTTTCATGAGAACAACATATAGTATTCTCATATGATACTATATGATGTGATTATGCAAACACAAAACTGGATAACTAAGTCATTTACTCTATAATTTCAAATTACGTCTAATTTGTTAATGTATGTATACTAATGTCTCTCCGTTTGTTTGCATGAGGCACAAACAAGCTGTATTATATTTGTTCAATTATCATCGTAATTTAGAGAGAAAACACAAGAAACTCGAACTAAAGCATCACTACAGATCGTTTGGTAAAGGAATAATATAAACTTATAGCTTTTACCCATCATTTCAAAACGTTTTGATAAAATTCCTTATCTAACCTTTTAAACATTTGCTAAATTACTAAATTATTATGAATATGCATACGAAATAAAAAATGCGTAGCAAAACATCAAAATTATGTTATAAGTATCTTAATTCGTGAATTAAAACTTTTTCTACCAGTTAAAGAGATAATACATATTATTGAAACACACACGATTTATTACAGACTTTGTTAAATTTAATATGGATATGAATACGAATATTAATAAAGCATGTTGATGCTTTAATAGTGCGGAACCACCTGTATAATTTAAATGAAACTCACCTCATTATTTGTACGAACTATGAGCTGATAAATAAAACAACAAGAACGTATGGCAAGTAGTAAGCAATTTATTAGATCTAAATTTGTAGGTTTACATGAAGTATGAATGATTATAAAACACGAATTTTACCTATTTTTTTGATCTGTTTCAGTGAATCTTGATCATGGTGTGTTAACGAAGCATGTACTGATTATTAAAATATTTCACTTAAACTTAAAATTATATACTATAAATGTCACAGCAAGATGGCGGTGGATAAGGCGAATATATTGTGGTTGGAATACTATTGTTATACACTCTTCTAAGTTTTAAAAATCACTAAGGGACTAGATATAAAATACAGTGTTAAAAAATAATATAGGCGTAGCAAGTAAATTGATTATTTTCATGTTTCGCCAGTTTGGAAAATGTGTTCACACCATAACAATTGTTGTACCAAATGAGTTGCATAAGTAAGGTTTAGACCACTACTTTGTTTTTTTGTGGCCTAGCCGGATTGATGAGCTCTGTATTGAGCAAAACGCTTCGTCGGAAATGGATACTACGAATATAGTGCAGTTGAAATACTGTTATCAAACACTCTTGTAATTCTTGAAAATATTTAAGGGACTAGATATGGAATGCAGAGCTCAAAATTAGAATAAGTCTGATAATAATGTCTAGTGATAAATAAATTAAAGACATCTTTCTACATAATTCCGTGATCATAATGATCACGTTTAAATATGTTAAATAATGGTACTATAAATTAAAGATGTCATTCATTTTTTAACTTTATGAATTCTTAAGTGACGTGTCAGTGTTAATTTTAATATATATTATGAATTAAATAATGTTTAAAAACAACAATGCGACAATAAATTTTCTTTTATCTTCACATTGGAAAAAAAGAAAATATAAACAAGGATGCTACAATGAACAAACTAGTTGTTCATTTTTACTGTTTCTAGTGTTATATTCCGTCTGTACTTTTATGAAACCTTATTATCCATAAGAAGTTTTGTAGAAAAATACGTCTGTATAGCTGGAAGACTTTTATACCTACTTATGATGGCTAAAGGTCTCAAGAAAGTTTCTAAATCTTGTAGAAAAATGATAGATGGTTCGTTTTTTCTTCTTCTTTTGGACAATATCCGGTTCAAGGTTGGTAAATGAAACTACTTTAATACGTTGGCCAATAACTGGCCGCAGCTATTGTGTTTCCTCTTATAAGCAGTTCGCCCAACACACTAGTCTCACTAAAAACATTTTTTTATTCGCTTTTGCTTCAACTTGTTTTGCCTTTACATAATATATTAAAACAAAATTTTCATTAGAAGCCGATGACCATTATAATTATGACTATTAAGATTTTTTCTGAAAAGTGTAAGATTCTTCGTCCGTGTGAAATCCCACTCCGATCACCTGAAAGAGTGCAAAATTCGAATTAAAAATAAGTTGTACTATGTTCCAATATATTATAGCCGAATAAAAGGTTAACAGATATTTTATATGAAATAATAAAGGTTTAGTGTTACTTTAAAAATATAATTTGTATTAAGATAATTCATTTCAATTAATCAAAACCTATCATAGTTAATCATTGGGTGAAATAGCTAATTTATGTGTTAATAACAACTCAGAAAAACGCAGCAACGAAAAGGACATAATTCAACTGATAATCCTTTACGCGTTAAACAAGAAGAACAACAACATAAAATAACAACTTAAAATTACTCACACATACATATATATATATATACATACATATATAAATTCTTTATGAGTTGATGTGTTTATACTAACTGTATACCTTAAAAATTATGATATAAAAATAATTTACATTTTCAAACTAATTTTCATTTAATTAATTTTTTTATATCTGATTTCAATAATGCTAAGACATTTTATTACAGTATTTCTATAACGTTTATTTAAAAACTTTTGGTATATTAGTGCCCTCCATGAGTTTAATAAAACATCTTTTGTATGTGACAACTACATAGGAAACGGCATCACATAATCCTGTTCACATTGAACATAATATTCTGTCTACTCCAGCTGAGCATTATTAAGAAGACCGCCAGGAAATATAAAGCTTCCAAATTGAATTAATGCTAAATTTAAATGGTTCTTCAAAGAGCTTAAACTGTTCCCATATTTTAATTTAGATTTACTTAGGGAACTAAATAACTTGCTTAAAGTATTTTATAAAAAGGGGCAAATTTTCATGTTTTAAAATACTTTTATTAAAGATAATATTTCTGGCTCTAGTTATAAAGCCTTTTTCTTGTTAAAGTTGTTTGAATTCAAAATTAATATTTTAAACAAACTCTGTTTACGATTAGTAGCTTTAAGAAGTTCTTCATATTTAAATAAATATTTTTCGAACACTTAATTTCAGTTTGGCTTCTTATTGTAATTCTAATAATATAAAGTACCCCAGTTCTATCTGCAACTGTGTAGAAATTTCTAAACGCATCTCCGATTATTACTAACTATATATGAACCAAAAACAAAGTGTGCAAGAAGCTGTTACTGAAGTAAAGTGTGTGAAATAAGTTGCATTTTAGGATTTTATTGTTATTCGACTTTCTTATAATATTATAATAATAATAAAATTCTGAAAGTCAGGAACAACACTTTAATTTCAATGATTTGTAGAGTCTTTGCTCAAATTTTTCTCTATTTTATTTTACACGAGTGAGCACATGATCCAACTACACCTTTCTTTGTTACTTCATATGCTTCTCAACTTTTTGTTTCTTCTTTTAGTTATCTTTTTTTGTTGTTGAAACCATCAAGAAACAAATTACTTCTGTCTGTGGACTAATGATTCGTGAAACTCAGTAATACACAATCAAATCTTAAAGCGTTTACTTTCTTTTTAATGTAAAAAGTATATCATGCCAAGTTAAATTAAGTCTATAGTGGGTGATAATTCAGATATATCAATGATGGTTCTATTTTGTGTAAAATACATGGTTTTAAGACTTCTAGAATTAATCAAAAACGATAACTTTAAGATGATTCACCAAGTTAAATGTTTTGGATAAATCAGTGTCGTTTATAAAATGAGTTTAACCTTAATTGTTTAGGAACATAAATATTTATCGTACGCACTATACAATCATCATGGCAGCAAATCAGCATACATATTCTCCCCCTGATGGTTTAGAGTTAGCCTGAATGCTTATAGCGCTAAATATTGGATAGGGATACCCGCTGTGGGCAGAGCGAAAATAGCCTAATGTTCAGCTTTCCTCTTAACAACGAAGATACAAAAAATACATATCTATATCAAATTCCAGTCACCATTCAGTTTCTGTAATAACGTATAAATGAAACAGTTTGGAAAGGAAAGAAAGAAAATCTACAGTAAGGAAAGCCGAAGTAACTTTTCCTTACAAATTTATTTACTGTTCCTCTTAATAAGTTATCATGCATTTTTTCACGTGTGTGTGTAAATATATATAAACTCAACAGTTGAAAACTGAGACTTGATATGAATAAAACGTTTCATGATTCGATCAGTCCTGAAAGATATACAATACACATTGCTAGTGGCATTTCGATCGAATGTTTACGTGACATGATACTCATACATATAGTATTACCAAAATCATTAAACCGCACATTGTGACTAGATATTTGGTACTCAAAATACAATTACGTATGTGTGTTTATAAAGCTACTCTACTGTCTCTGACAGTAAGATGGTGCCAAGATGCCACAAAGAAAAGAGCTTACGAGCCTTTAAGGAAGAAGGATTGTTGAATGAATGCACTCTTGGTAACATAAGTGTATATATATATATCCAGCTTACTTATATTCATATTCATTGCGGTAATGTGCTGAAGAAACGGAAGTCCATCAGATGTACTAACATAGAATATTGGTCTGTTCGCCACATGTTAGTTATTCCTTGGTCCAAATGAATTTGATGATGTGGTGTGAAACAAAACTACAGATCTAGTATTAAATCCATCACTCAGGATTTTGATAAAAGTTCAAGAATGAAGGCAAATATATCCACTAGGTGTGGGAGCTCTTTGCTACTGATACTACGGACTTGACTTAAACTCCTATACTGCTATTCACAACTGTGAATACAAGGCGTCGGATTTCGCGGTGCTTTAAGAGTCGGGTGAAGAACACCGGAAAATCCTAATTTGAAGTGATAAATTCCATTACTTACTGTTTGCTTCGCTTCAGTGGAGCTGCGTTTTACGGTAACCTGAAGAATGTGTTGGAAACGACTGTCTTGGAAAGAGTTTTATTAAAATTTGAACTTCTTTTTTCCGGTTTGGAGCTGATCCGTTGTTAATAGCTAATTCAGTATGAATACCTATTGTATCATGCCGTTCAGGACAATGAAGTACTGCTTGTAATGAAGGAGAGATCATACCTGAATCCAAGAGTTGCGAATAACAACCAGATTCTAGCCTGGTCGGTTCTGGTTTATAATTGAGCTGACTTATTAGAGGACTGGTGGTCAATTCCACCAAATGTAGCAAGCTCAGATTGTTATTAACGCCGAAAGTGGCTTGGGTTTTAAAACTCATAAATTAGGTAAATTTATGTGTATAAATATACACGGACTATTCACTACGTTAAAATATTTTTCTTTTACTTCCGAGCACATTGTTGCCCGATGAAGGCTTAAGTAAGAGGGCCGAATACTCGCAAAATTGAAGAAAAAGTATTTTAACGAGAGAACAAACCGTGTATAATTTTATATACCAAATGTGACGTGTTATATCTCCGTTGATGAAGCGTGTTTTCCCGATAACTGGTAGCATATTCTGTACTTAACGTAAACATGAGAAAATATAATTACTAAATGTCTATTGTTCTATCACGCTTTGTTAATTTATTGCTAATTCTTTTTCAGGTTACCGTGTGAATGAGGAAATAAATATCAGACCAACGACGGAACAATAATACCAATAGGATATCGCTTATATTAACGTTGTGTAAAACAGTCAGTATATTAGTCTATGTTTTTTTGGCTCCGTACTTCTATTTCAAGTTTTATTTTCTATAATAATTGACATAAAAGCCATTCAGACGCTAACCGTGATATCAATCTCATCTAAAAGGTTCAGAACAAAATATCGTAAATTTGATTTTTTCAGTCCTTATTAGTACAGAAAACCGAGCTTAAATCTGGTGAACCTAAAAATGAACTTTGCTGTGGTGATTCATTAGGCTATTTTTATAGATAAAAAGTGTTCAAATATATATATATATATATAATTTAAGAAAAACAAGAAGAAAATATAACTAAAATGTACGTTGTTCTGGACTGATTTCAAACTAAGTTACAACTCAATTCCAGTGTTTTAACCTTTTACATGTATTAATACTAGTGTTCAATATAGGTTTATAAGCACATCATTTCATTCATATAGCGGTGTGAATTATGTAAGTTTTAATAGTACGCCTTGGTGGAGTACCCAATATCTTACTTTAACTAATATATATATATATATATAAGTATACACACACACATATATATATATATGTTAACTAGTTAAAGTAAATATTGGTACTCCAGTAATATTT
>NW_013665689.1:612732-625620 GCF_000517525.1 Limulus polyphemus
ATTCCAGCGAGTATTGTGCTGCTAATATCAACAATTTCTGTTTGTTTCCTTTTTCAGCGTCAGTAACACAATAAATGTCATGTGAACAAGCCATGCTTGTCGTTGCCTGACTTAGTAAATAATACTACGAAACTGACTTTTATACCAATGAAGGCAGGAATAAATTATATATATATATATATATCGATAAAAGTGTGTATTTATATATCTTGATAAAAGTGTGTGTGTATATATATATATTTATATATATGTATAAATGGGAATGATATTAAACATACCTTAAATATTTAACACACTGTTGAATTTTTGTTTTAGCCCAATTTTATATGTATATGAAATGCAGTTTATTTTCGACATTACTTTATTCAATTAACGTAATGAAAACTTGATGATATAGATATATTTCAAAATATTCGGATGAGAATTTCATTACCAAAATTAGTTGTGTGTTTCTTAGTGTTTTGAGAAAAAACATTTCAGCAACAGAATCCTAAATATCGTACATTTTGTTATATAAATTCTTTTCTGATCTAATCATTACTTTTTATTAATGAAAATGTTTTAAACATTGTTGAAGAAGACAGCTATAAATAGATAAATTTAATTAATGGAATACTTATGGTCATACAAATGTAGTTGTATGGAACAAATAATCCAAGATATTTTTTTTTCTTGTAAGGAAAGTCAAAGTTCTCAGGACTAACAAAAACACATTTTAATTAGTTAGTATATTTCTTGTTAAGCTCAAAGATACAAAATGGTCTGTCTGTGCTGTGCCCTTCCCAAGTATCTAATCCCGGTATATAGAATTATAAGCCTTAAGACTTACCGCTGAGCCACTGGGGGTAAAAATATTCTAGTGAAATCAAGTCTTAAGAATAAATATGAAATTTTAGGATACATTAATATTTTTGAAAATTATAACGGATGTGGCTAAAGTTCGTTAATATTTCATTTATTTTTGCTGTCAATACGAGTGCCATTTCTATAAGCAGTTTAGCATTGGATAAGTGTAAAAGAGTTGTAAAACATAACGGGTAGTTATCATCTTACTCTCAATATGCACCATTTGTACTCTTTATCAAACATATCTGACTAAGATGTGTAGTGTTCGGAGAAGACACTAACGTAAAGATGTTTAAAAAGAATGATAAAATTTTGTTTTATATAAATACTTTCAAAAAACGCGTTAAAATTGGTCATTTGCGGATCAGTGTTAAAGGTCTACAGGTTTAAATATTTTAATATCAGAAAATTTTTTTATTAAGTTTAAAACAGTTCATTAATCATTAGTATTTTCAGGTCACACTTTTATTTAACATTGTTAAACATTGTATGGTAGCTTCAATTCATACTTTCAAGTTAAAGAATATGCTAAACAAAAGGTCATTCATTTTAGGTCATACACTTAAACGATGTGTCAAACCAAACACTAATAACGTGCAGTGATACTCTTAATTTGAACAGCACACTGAAATATTAATTCGATTCTGATAATTGCGCTCTGAATGTTTGGTTACTTCTTTCAGATTTTTCGCTCATAGCCTTTCCTAAGTTTGAGCTGGCAGACTAGAAGGAAGGCAGCTAATCAATATCATCCACCGACAGCTCTTTGGTCAGTCTGATTGAATTTTTGAATTTAACCGTCATTCTTAAGGAGCACATTTTGGTGGTATCGGGTCATGAACCTCGAACCCTTGAATTTACATTCAGAGCACGCTAGCTACAAGGCGACACCCAGGCAGCTCTGAATGTGAGATTGGAGAACTCAGGGTCTAAAATTTAATAGATCAGAATACTATAATATTGGTTAAAAATCCAAGAAGACGTTCATTTAACAAAGATCACGTGCTTTACTGTGCTTTGCTGTCATAGGTGTGTAAATCAACATATATATATATATATATGCTTCTATACAATATCACTACATTTGATATAACCGACATTCAAACATTTAATTGTGGTTTATTGGCTGTAACATATGCATTCTATTATGTTTTAATTCTATCCCTTTTGACGACAAAATAGTAATTAGAGAATAATCATTTTCCTTTAAAATGGATCCACTAGTTCCAAAATTATGAGAAAAACACAGTTAAGGTTATTTAGTTGGATTTTATGACTTAAACCAATCTGTTTTTTTCTTCTGTTAAACGTTGCTTTCAGGTGACGCTAAATTTCAGGTTTCGATACCTGTGGTGGGCAGAGCACAGGTAGCCTAGTGTGTAGCTTTGTGCTTAACAACAAGACAAACAAATTGTTCAATTTTACTAAACTTTATTTTGATTGACATAATAACGGCCCCTAGTAGCACAGTGGTATATCTACGGACATATACTCCTAGAAACCGAGTTTCGATACCCGTGGTAGGCAGAGCACAGATAGCGCTTTGTGTAGCTTTGTGCTTAATAACAAGCAACGACATAACATCGATTCACTAAATAAACTTCCTATCATGGTCTTGCGGCTAACAATATTTTATAATAAACAAACGTAGAACATTAAACTTAACACAGTGATGATATACAGAGCACAAAAACCAGCTCAGTATTGGAATTATTGCATAACACTAAAAAACAAAACAAAACAAAAACATTACTATCCTGTGGATAGGATGTGACGTTTTATTGGATATAATATGGTTTTGTATTGGTTGTAATACGGCTTTCTATTTTCAGTCACAAACCTCCTTTGTCAATAAAAGCACGTAAGAATAATTAATATCGCTGTTTGTTTTATGACGAATATAAATAACCATCGTAAGCAGACCAGAGCTTAAGTAGGCTGGATTCGCTGTGGTAAATTTTATAGCTTTAATACTACTAATCCAGTACAACACATAGACACAACTGATATGATTAGAAATTATAAATTGTATCCTGTTAGTTATTAAAATGTTAAACTTCATCGTCTAATGTTTTATCCTAATTTTGTTTTCAACTGACTGTGATATCATTTTCCAATAACAGAGACCTGACGATGTAGCATGCGTTTATTAAAGATAATCCCAAACATGATATTATATTTAGCATTTTTCGATATATTTGTTTTGTAAAACGTCAAATATTTTATATCATAATTTTGGTATTAATACAACAACATTTTTATCTGTTTTCTAATCAGTTAACAGCCATTAGTTTTTCTAGCGGCTGAAAGGGCTTTATACCCAAGTGGTTATCGTATCGGACTGTGCTCCGACAGGTTCAAGACTCGAGCCGCGATGTGAAGCAGAACACGATCTGTACTTTCAGTTGTAGGATCAATAAAGATGCGCGAATAATTTTTGTATTCAATTAAGACTAGTCACGTAGGCAGTAAGTGCTGCTAAATGGTCAGCAGTTCTAGATCAAAGCATGTGGTTCAAACTTGCAGATTACGAGTCGAGCGCCCTAACCACTATGAGTTATCTGTGCTGTGGCTACCCCGTTTTTAGCGTATAAGTTTCAGACTTATAGCTGAGCCATTGAAGGGGATTGCACCACTGGAGACTATCTTATTTAGAAGGAATTAAGTAAACACAAGTAAATAGATAAAGAAACGTTTATTCATAGTAATTATGTCAGTGTAAGTGTTAACACTTACTGGCTGGTTTACAATTTACCTTTGACTCTTAGTAGCTGCTGGGATGAGTGGCTCTCTATATATATGTTCACACAGGACAAGGGTTAAATATAATTATTTTACGACCGCTTAGGACAAAGACAGTAGATATCTTATATGACGTCAGCATAGGACAAGGATAATTCTGATTTACTACACCAAATTAAAATCAGAATCTTAAGTTACATACGTTTAGGACTATTAAAAATTACAACCACCGAGATAAAAAAAACCTTAACTGGTATACAAAAATATATGTCATCTTTTTAAAAGGGCTCACTCCCTTCCCCGAGGATTGACAGACACAGGGTCAAAGTGATATAAGTTTATAACCGCTAGAGTACTGCATGCAACATTTACCTGAAGGTAAAAAGGATTAATACATGTTAACAATTTCAGTACATTTGGCAAGAATAATACCATAATTACATACATGGCACGTGCACAAAATTTAGATAAAATTACGTAAACATACCCAATTAGGTATGGAAGGATGAAATTCATAAAAGTTCCAGCTATGACACAGGAAACGAAACGTTGTTTAAATTATTTATCCTGGCAAACTTACAATTTTGCTCTGTTTGATATTTTTGATCGTTCTAGATATGTTGGGGGATTTTAAATTTTGGTGAGCCCAATATGTTATTAGATTATTAGACTTTTGTTATTATGAGTTTGTAACCTGAGTATAGTGTTTTATTTATCTTTTTAAATAAATGTACGCTAACACTAGATTTTTTTAATTAAAAATCACAAATTAAATAACAATAAGGTGGCTCCATCTCTTAACAAATAGAATGTTTACGTTATCTTAGTAGCTATATTTTTTAGTTTTTTATAAGTTACAAAAATATTAAATATTACACACTTGAAAAAGTTAAGTATGATATGAGAGGAGTTAAGGAGTTCTTAACATTGAATGTTGATTTCCTTGATTATACATTAGCCTCCAGTATGGAGATAGGATGGTTGAAACTTACTGGTTGTAAAGTCTTTCAGATGACCTTAATAAAATATTACGGCCAGTCTATTTATTAAAGTTTATACCGCTTAGGATTAAAATCAACTTGATTAGTGTTGTGACTGTGTGAGTAGTCATAATAATAACACTTATGTGGCATAAGAACACACGTGCAATTCGTCAAAATACAATTACTAAAGTATGTATTATTATTTACACTATTAATTAAAAAAAAAATTCTCCTATGGATCAGCAGTAAGTTTACGAAGTTACAACACTATATTCCTGGATGCGATTCTCCAGATAGTCCAGTTTGTAGCTTTGCACGACGACAACAGCAACAACTTAAACATTTGATAAAATAAAAGAGTCAAATAGATTATTTGACAAGAAAATGCTTATTGTCTCATAGCTCGAAATTAGTTATTAAGCCAATTTGTAAAGTCCATCAGTGGGTCAGAGGTAAGTTTATAGACTTACAATACTAAAATCCATGGTTTGTTTCCTCGCGGTTGATTAGAGCGCATATAACACATAGTGTAACTTTGCCCTTAAAACAAAACAAACAATTTTATGGAATTAATAAAAAGATTTTATTAATATTATAAATGTCATTTACACCAGATAATTCACTATTTGGGAAATGCAGCCTTTTTGTATGTGTGAGAGTTTTGAAGACTTTAAAATACTTTTTATGCTATATGTTTGCAAGTATAAATACCCAGTTGAAACATGTACAGTAAAATCAGATTTCCATGATTACGATTTGTAAATTAAACAATTTGTATCAGGAAGTCCATATAGTTGTTTTGGAAAAGGTGTTAGTATCGCAACCAGTCATGAAATTGAAACTGGCACTGTGTTCTAAGTCTAATATTCCCTAATAACTATCACCATAATGAAAGAAACACAATGAATACTCTGGATATAACTGATCCTCAGTAGAACAATAGCAACTATTAGATCTCTTTCACTAATATGCGTGTATCTCCTTAATTCTTTCCAACGTAAAAGTTTAGAGTATTAATTCGCTGAATCAGAAAATGTATTGTCTCTCTTACACTTTCCTGACACAGGACGTATGTCTCCGATATGAATACTGCTATTGCAAATGAGAAGAAAGTAATAGATAAATATATAATTGCAAATTGTTCAGTAATTGATTACTGAGGTAAATTAAATTGTATAAGTAACCTAACAAGGGTTTTAATACATATAGAAACACCCAAAAATACTTACAGTTTTTTTACACGTTATTCATTTTTGGTGTACATCTCTAAGTGTAACTAGTATTTCTAAAATTAAAACGCTATTTAGCTTATTTTAATTTTAACGCGGGCATATTCATATGACTTATACATTTATTAACACAATAGTTCAACTCAATAATCAATAGAAACCGTTTCGCATAGGCTTTCGATTGAAAAAATATAAACATATAATTTTGTGCAATAATTATAATGAACTTGATAAAAGGAATCATACAATAAAATGACTCAATGAAATTTATCATTAGCCCTTACTTGTGGTTTCGGTATTTTTGTTTATATATGCCACACTTTGGAGTTATTATGAACTTCTTCCCAAAAATGTCTAACGCATGCTCGTAGATTTACATTTAGGATTTAAAATGCGTAAATAAAGAAATCGATTTAAAAAAGAGCTACATTTTATAGCCTTATTTTGTCTATTTAAGATTGTAGTGATATGTGTTGATAATACATATAATATTTATAAGTAGAGTTACAATAACGAATGAATATTTAATATAGTAGTGCTGATGACTAGTACAATAGAAGTCTGAAACTTGTAACAAATTTTAGAAACACAGAAGACAAACACCATGCCATTAAAATAGCGTTAAGATGGTAGTGTCTTTAGATGTGTTAAAATAGTAGAGTCATTCCTGTCTATCCAAAAAAGAGAGAAATATAATCTATAGAAGACAAACACCATGCCATTAAAATAGCGTTGAAATGGTAGTGTCTTTAGATGTGTTAAAATAGTAGAGTCATTCCTGTCTATCCACAAAAAAAAAGAAAAGAGAGACATATAATCTATAGAAAACAAACACCATGCCATTAAAACAGTGTTAAGATGGTAGTGTCTTTAGATGTGTTTAAATAGAGTCATTCCTGTCTATCGAAAAAAAAAAGAAGAAACATATAACCTCTCTGCAGAACGTACTCAAAATATTTTTTGTTTTGGAATAATCCACAAAAACAAACGTATGAACGCATACATGAAAGTTCAAAAGCAATTTTCACATGCATTTTGGTGTAATCTGATAACGCAGAACCTTGGCTAAGAATAAAGGAACGAGGCGGTTCAAGAAGAAATTTTAGAAAACACAAGACATATACGATTATGATAATACGCAACTTGCTGCGAATCTTTCACGTACTTATGCTTTAAAATAGGCTGCTTTTGGTAGACTTCAGCATGCAGTGTTGGGCCTAGAAATAGGAGATCAATTGATCATGTTAGTATTACATTCGTAATCTATTTACTGTTCAAATCAATAGTGATTTGGATCTGGGAAACAGCATTATCAGGAATTACCCAGCTCCTTCCGAATCTACGACATATATGTATTCCTCTTTGAATAGTTCACAGTAACTTAATTCATTTATAAGATTCTTGTTTATGAAATTTCAAGTCAAAGTGCATTAAGCAGAAAATGGTATCTAATAAATCTGTTTACATATAACTATTTAAAGCTGGCGTAATTGCGAGTACTTAGCGTATAGTCCGCTGCTGAGTTACGCTGAACATGTAATGAACATTGTTTAAAATGGAAAACATTCTAATTGGATAACAAAGATTATTGACATAAGATTAAGCAGCACCAAATGCATTATAATCTGAACGCTATATGTTACACTTGGCTAAGCTTGTTAATTTCCTTCTAAGCGTATCCAGGATGGTTTGTTTGTGTAATGAGTAACTTAGGAATTAAGGCAATTAGTAACATATATGGAGCAAAATGAGAAGTGTATTGATACAAACTTTCATATCTAACTATATGTATTACATCAGTGATATTTAATATCTCACTTACAAGATCTAAAAAAATCATAGAGGAAATACATTCTTGCTCTAAGTTAATTCAAGTAGAACATAGAAATATATTTAACATGAGTTTTTGTATAATTCTTTTCCCAACAACAAAAAATGAAGTGATATGTGGTCCAGGCTTAGTATGTGGTCCACATATACGTATCTCCAAAAGTTAGCTTATTCAATATCGTCCATTTTGCTTGCTTCTGTCTTATATCACTGAAATAAAGCTCTTACACAGTACCACAAGATCTAATCACATAACTTTTACAAGCTGTATAGAAGGAACACTAATGCATAAGAATACTTATTATCTAGCAATAATTCAATATTTTCCCTACATACAAATGAATTCAAGTAAAATCTCGTTCGTAAATGGGACTAAATTATGAGATAAGCCGACTTTTCTTCAAAGATTTCTAAACATTTTTGTATTGTTTTTTTTTTTATAGAATACTTTATTAATATATATATATGTATTAAATGGAACAAGAACACTCCACACTTCAATACGGTACGTCTTACAAGCGTTCCAGACCAACATACACCCATGGATAATTAGAGGTTGTATACGACAAACATAAAAAGTACTGTTAAATAGTACATATTTGTAAACACTATCATTAGCGAATATGATGTTGTTTATTGGAGAGAGCGCCATGACAAAATCTATTTATTACGTTCTCGGTTCATTTGTTTGTGACATATGTTTCACACTTCATTACTAGAACTTATTAATAGGCCTAGCTTTACGTGCTAGTAAAAAAAAATCCAGTCATCTTAAGCTCAAGTGCTTTGCTGTTCACCGGTGGGACAGCAGTAAGTCTTTGGATTCACAATGCTAAAATCACAGGTTCGATTCCCCTCGGTGGACACAGCATATAGCCCAATGTGGCTTTGTTATAAGAAAACACAAACACACTCAAGTGCTTTCCATAGTTAGAAACAGCATATAAATATTTATACAAACATAGCTATACACATGCACAACCAAACCTGGGGTCTTGGTATAACTTTTTATAATTAACGTTGCCATGATTGCAATATGTTAGGTTTTATTTCGTTTTTGTTTGTTTGCTTGTTTTTCATCTACTAAAAGAAACTTATTACATGTTGCATATTTCAATATTTTTCTATTTCGTGTAGGATAGACAAAACATTGCTTTAGAGTTCTTTTCAAGCGGATAGCACTTTCTAAAGGACTGCTTAGCACTGGAATAAAACCTATGAATCTGCTATACGATAAAATCCCACGTTTAGTTACGTTTTAAGAGAAATACATATTCATGCTTTTTTTTCATTAGTCTATTTTTATTCATTATTTGCCAATAAAAGTGTATCAAAGTTTTGGACGTTATTATTTTCCAGTGGATCAACCATCACTGAATACTTACACATAAAAGTTCCATAGTTCGGGATCAAGCATGTCCTAGTGATTGCCAGGTATGTTTACAGACCAATAGTTCCAAGGTGCGAGTCCACCATATGCTACTGAATACGATCTGTACTGTCAGCTGTGGAAACGTCATATGGGTAACAATCAGCCCCGATTATTCAGTTAAGAGCTAGCAATATAGCAAGCTCCATGTGCTGTTGATTATTGCACTTCCTCTGGTCAGCAGATCTAAATTGGCGATCTTCGGGTCTCTAACGAGACCTTTTAACTCATTTGTCGCATAAGGAGCTGTTCAGATTGAAAATACCAATAGCAATACTCGCAATTTGGCCTAGACTTTCTTTTGTGACATTATACCAAAAATGTGTTAAAAGCCAGAAAATCGTTAAACCCAAAATAATTTTCTGCAGTCAGTATCTTGTAATTTATTGCGAGAAATGATACTATACACATGTTCTCATACGCTCTACAATTAAGATTTTATTCCACGGTTCTTATTTTCTTTCCGTAAACGAAACAAGAAGATATAAAAAATTGTAAAAAGGGTTTTATAAGTAAATATGTATATGCAAATATAATTTAAGATTCACGATAATTCCTTTTAATGAGCACTCTGAGTTTTTGCTGAATGTGTGATTTAACTCAGTGGAGACTTGGTAGTAAATATGATAGGATATTATAATTATAATTAACCTTTGTCTATATTGATAATTTTGTATATCTCCGTTTTACTAAAACTTAATTGGACATTTATAACATGTCTCTTAACCTTTCTCAGTATTAAATTACAAATATGAGAGTTTCTGTGGTACACAATGTCTCTCCCTCTCTGGTTGGTCTTCCAAGAAATTCTGTCTATTAAAAGAAATAATTCAGTCTATTTTGGAAGCACCAAAGACGTACCGTAGTGGAATAACAAGATTTTAAATATATGGTGGTGGTGCGGGGTTAAAAATGGGTGGATTGACAGATCAGACATCAAACGCATCTGTTGCCACAACTTACCGTGCAAACAGACAGCTAACGAGCCAAATGGTCTCCCTCATATCATAGAAATTTTAGTTTTTATATAATTCCAGAGGCACCAAGCGATCAGTCTTTCTTTTTCTCCTCTTCCTCTTTCTGCCACACAAATTGTTTGAACAATTGTTTAGGGGCCAACTCCTTATTAAAAATTATTGGGGGCCAGTTAGCCCTGTTCCTATTCCAGTATACTTACAAAAGTAGAGCTGTATTGTATAATCGGGATCAACGATAATCAAAGGATTACTAATTGTAGTGTGTAACCTGGGTCAAAGGAAATCATGGGATTAATAATTGTAGTGTGTAACCTAGGTCAAAGGCTTGTTTGTTTGGTTTGTTTTGAATTTCGCGCAAAGCTATTCGGCCCTAATTTAGCAGTGATAGACTAGTGTGAAGGCAGCTAATGAACACCACCCACCGCCAACTCCTGGGCTACTTTTTTACCAACGAATAGTAGGATTCACAGGCACATTATAACGTCTCCATGGCTGAAAGGGAAAACATCTTCGATGACGAGGATTCGAACCCACGACCTTCAGATTGCAATTTGAGCGCCCTAACCACAAGGTCATGCAAGGCTGGTCAAAGGCAATCAAATAATTAATAATTGTAGCGTGTGACCTAGGTCAAATGCAACCAAAGAATTAATAATTGTACTGTGTAATTTTGATCAAATGCAATCTGAAGGTTAATAATTGTAGTGTGTATCCTAGGTCAAAGACATTCAACGATCAACAGTTGTACTATGTATACTAGGTTGAAAGCAATCAAAGAATTAATACTTGTAGTATGTAACCTAGATCAAAGACAATCAAAGAATTAACAACTGTAGTTGGTAACCCTGGTCAAAGGCAACAAAATAATTAATAATTGAAGTATGTAACCTATATCAAAGGCAACCGAAGGCAATTTGCTCGTTCTTTATTTTATGCCAAGTATTAAAAATTACTAAGAAAATAAGATGAATAAATCCTTCTGGAATCTTGAAGATCCAATTTTTTTTACAGCTTCTTAAAATCCTGTGGTTCTGTTTACTAATACTGAGGTCAGATCACTAATAATTATACCAAATTATCTCATATCATATACATTATGAACTATGACAGTATAGTTATATATATATATATATATATATATATATACACACGAAGTTAACCAGATACTTATACAGACGAAGAAGATAAAGTAACAAAGTGTAATTAACCAATGTTATTCAAGAGCGCATTCAAGAGTGCCCTCTATTCTAAAACGTTCCAAAGGGTACCTGATGTAGTTTTTTTTTTCATTTTCGTTTGTAAGTCAGCGAGATGATAAAGACTCGAAGTCTGTAGTCTAATCTTTCGGGTAGCTACCTTCACTCCCCCATTTAGGATGCATTTTTTGGTGGAGAACGTTGATATTGTTAGTTTAAAACCATGAACACATTGCTGTTGCCCTAAGTATTATTCTGGTGATGCAATACATTGGTGCCCCACAGGAATTGTTCTTATAAAATAATTCAATACTTATGATCATTTAGATGTATAAACACTTTACAGACAGGTTACACTCCAATGCATAAAATGCAGTCTGTAACATAATATCCTGACCACAATCATTCATAAATTATTTATTTTCTTGCCTGCTGGCCTACAAACTGTTATTATGTTGAAACTAACTAAATTGACTGTCATCATTTAGCAAGATTGAAAACAATCATCAGACTCCTGTTCTCACGCTGACTGGTTTTGTATAAACTAAGCCTCCCAGTGGCACAGCGGTATGTCTGCGGACTTACAACGCTACAAACCGGGTTTCGATAACCGTGGTGGGCAGAGCACAGGCAGCCTATTTTGTAGTTCACTGCTTAATTACAAACAAACAAACATCGAAAATTATTAGAATGGATTGAACTAGTTTTACAACTCAATGTGGCAAAGAAAGATCAGAAGGCAGAGTAAATTACTGTTTTGGTTATCTTCTATTTTTATACAACGTTTTGTATAAAGGGAAATTAAAGCTGCTTTTGATATTTATTTTGAAACTTGAATTAAGGATATAATATTTCAACGGATTAAGAAGTTGTAGCAGATAATATATATACACGGACAATTTATACTTCATTTGCATTTGTTTTTCTTCTCTAGATATATTTATTTCTATCTTGTTTTACGAAGTTATTCTCCCAGTGGCACAGGTAAGTGTGCGGACTTACGCTACAAACAGTGTTTCCATATCTATGGTAGACATAGCATAATAGATAGCCTATCGTGTAGCTTTGTGTTTAAGAACAAGCAAGCGAAGTTAGTGGTTAATAATACTTGGAGACAGCTTGAATGAAGAAAAACTTTAATATAAGTTTAACATAACAGCAAATGTACAACGTTTCGACAAGGTTTTGCCATAATCACTTGACAGAGGCCAACATGTTGGAATTGATATTGATGCTCTGAAGACGCTTGTTTAGTCTAACCCAAGGCAACACACCCGTGAAATGGCACTGAAATTGCATGTCTCTCATGAAACAATACATAAACATCTAAGGAATATGGGAAAACTCCATAAAGAAGGTGTTTGGGTGCCTCACGAACTATCCATTGATTATCGTTTCCAACGTGTGAAGATTGCTTTGTTTCTTTTGGCGCGTAATGCACGTGAGCCACTTTTGGACAAAATTGCCACCAGTGATGAAAATTGGATTCTCTATGCGAACGCTAAACGCAAAAACAATGGCTCAGACCTAGACAAAAACCACTTCCGACCCCAAAAACCTGGACTCTATCCGCAGAAAGTGGTGCTTTGCATTTGGTGGGACATCAATAGAGTAATTCATTTCGAACTCCTCAATCCATAGCGAACTGTAAATGCA
>NW_013665689.1:626315-631354 GCF_000517525.1 Limulus polyphemus
TATTGAAGAGGACAACGACATGTTTTTTTGCTTCAAAGCTAATTGATTTCTTTAATCAGGGCATTAACAACCTCATTGTAAGATGGAAAAGCATCATCGATAAGAATGGAGACTATTTCATTTAATAAATAATTTGTTTTGATATATAAGTTATTCTAGTTTTCTATTCTAAAAAACGACATTAATTTCTTAACGACCTAATATATATATATATAAACGTACATTACAATTTCACGAGCAGAAAATACCTCCTAATCGTTTTTTTTCTGCTACAATAAAGAAGGAAATAAAATAAGGTTAAGTTTCAAATAGGCATGTTAAAATATATCTCTGTTATATAAATTGTTATGGACAATAGTATCAAAATCACTTATTGTTATTAAAGTTTTGTAAAAAAACTACTCGTCTCTAATAATTATTTCCATTTGTTTATTTTTTACTGTTATTAATTTTACAGTCAAACGTATACCACAATTTAAATAAATTATTGTAAAGTAGGATTAACTTACTTACAATGTCACTTAGAATTCAAATTTAGTAAAATATTATGTTATACTGTGAATGCTTAAATGTGACTATGTTGTAAATTTCTTTATTAGCCACTACACAGTCAGGCACAGTATGACCTGCACAGAAATAATATAGTGGTGCACTCTTTTGTTAAGGATAGAAAGTGACGTAGTTGAGAGCTTAAAGAAGGCTTAGAACATGTTGAAAAAAAGACGAAGTACCTAAATATGGAGTGTGAGTCACTGACTAAGATGTTATGTCTGAAAAACTAAATACAAAAACACTGGTTTAAAAAAATAGTTTGTTTGTTTTTGTTTGCTTTTGAATTTCGCGCAAAGCTACACGAGGGCTATCTGCGCTAGCCGTCTTTAATTTAGTAGTGTAAGACTAGAGGGACGGCACCTAGTCATCACTATCCAGCGCCAACTCTTGAGCTACTCTTTTACCAACGAATAGTGGGATTGACCGACACATTATAACACCCCCACGGCTGAAAGGACGAGCATGTTTGGTGGGGCGGAGATTCGAACCTGCGACCCTCATATTGTGAATCGAGTGCTCCAACCACCTGGCCATGTAAAAAAAATAGTTAAACGAGCTTTCTCTTTTCCCTTCAGTTGTTTCTCAGTTTGATAAATCGAGAAATTGTGTACTGGTATTTTCTCAAGTCCTGTCTGTTAAACCATTAATGTCTCAAATATTGAACAGTGACGTCGTACTTGACGCTAAAATATGTTTCTTGTAGGCTAAACTTAAGTAAACTTCAAAATTTTAATAGCTATATTGCTGAAATTGTACAATGTTTTGTTACACTTGAAATAAGTATTAAATAACTTACAACTTGCACTTAGATAAATATTTTAGGTTTAAATTGAAATTTCTTTATTAACAAAATTGCAAAAATGTTTCTTTTTGATTAACAAACTGTCTTGTTCTTGATAGAATATAAGTTTTAAGGAAACTTACATAATTTAAAAAACGTATCAGTGACATGTTTCTTCGTTTCATAAAATATTTCTGTGATTACATTTTACATTTGGTCAGTTTCAAGTCGAAACTTTTTTGATAGTCATCTTTGTATTTAAAGCCAAGTAAGAAGGTCAAATATCACCGTTCTCTTGCGATGCCTAACCAGGAATGTGGCTGGAAATAGTATTATCGTTTCTCCTGAAGCCTGACAAGACGATGATCGATATGCCCGCCAAACCAGGTGTGAAAAATGGCACTGGCTCTTACATTCATCACTTTGGAATAGCCTATGGAGTTTTTCTTCTTCAGATACTGATTTCTTTGAGACGCATCAGTGCGTTATACCCCTACCGAAGCTCCACGTTATCGTTCTGTAATCGTTCTGTACATTACCTACCGAAATTTCAAACCATCAGATAATTACATGTATGGATAACACGATTTCGAAGCAGGGAACTGCTACTGTTTCTTAGGCCACTATACAAGCTGATGGGATTAAAGATTTTGTACGTTTGTCTTATAGGCTATTTCAACTACGAAACTTTTTTTACTTCTGTAGAACAAGGAAGTTAAATTTGCAATCTTCCATTTAGAATATTGGATTTTAGCTTTCTTGTTCTTTCGCAAACATGTTTGATTTTTGTGAGAATTCTTTTCAATCATTACTTTTTTTGTTTTTATAAAATCTACAGTTAGAGTTCTCGGACGTTTCCAATACGTGTATTCTCTTCTAATATGTGGCTTTCGACACAAAAGCATAATTTCTTTCATTAAACAACTACAAAATTCAAAGACTATGTGTATTTGTAAAATTAAGTTGATTCTTCTTTTCTTTTTGTCTAGGATATTATTATTATTATATTATTCACACCCATAAAAAAGTGTGAAAATAGATTTGCGGAAAAATTATATTTTTATAATTATTAATTATTTAATTTTTAAAATTATTATATTATTCACACCCAAGTGTGAATATAGACTTGCGGAGAAATAGTTAATCCCCACCGTAAGTTCAATGTTATGATGAAAAATCGTGTTCGATACTTTGTTTTAATCAACCCTTAAATTATATTATATATATTATTATTTTGTAGCCCTATTTCACTGATTTTCATTTTTAGTAAACTCGAGGTAATTTATTTTCTCTTTGTCTTGTTAACCTCTGTTATAATTTATCAAAGTAATGTTGCATGAAGTAAATGACGTTTAATTAATGTGGCATGCGTTCTTTCTAGGGCATCAAAATTACCTGCAATCTTAAGCCTTCTGGCGGTTTTGAAATCACCTAACGAAGTTAATTGATCATTCAAGAGTCCAATTTCATCGACATTCCAAATTATTATCAAATATAGTTGTAAGAGAGTAGTTAAATATTTCAATTTTTCAGGTAGACACTTAAGAGATAGTACTATACCTTTCAAATTAAACTTTGCCTTATATAAAATTGCTAATTACATTTCGCTGCCTCTGTACAATGGTTTGTTACTTAACAGATATTTTATTTTTATTATGAGCTGAAAAATCTAGGACACATATAGTTAGCGTTTAATATATAACAACATGAATGATTTCAAGGTTATCAACAGCGCAATTTTATTAAAGAAATAAAAGTATTTTGAAAATGTTTGTTATGTATTTTGACCAATAAATAGATGGTCAAAAACACTCATATGTTTTCTTAAATAATGAATAATTTCTCGTTATTTAAACAAACATACATAAATGTGTGAGGTTTCTGTTAGCTGTTGAAAAGAAAAATTTGTTTGTTTGTCGATAAGCACAAAACTACACAATGGACTATCTGTGCTGTGCCAACCACGGGTATCGAAACCTCGTTTTTAGAATTATAAGCCCACTGATTTACTACTGAACCATTAGGAAAGGGGGGGGGGAAGAAAGAACTTTGAATCAATAGAAAACAAACTTAATGCACATTCCGGAGAAAAATATTTTTAGTGCACATTAGGGAAATTATATTGTAATAAAGTTATTCGATTTCATAAATATATAACACAAGGCTAGTTTTCTTATTGGCTGGATATGGCATAAGAGAACATATATGTGCATATAATTAGAGAAAAGGCTAAGATGAATTTTATTGTTTTATGTGATTAATAATTGTTTTGTTTGTTTTTTCAATAATTTTTTTCGTAATAGCTGTTTATATATTTTTGCATTTATTGGAAGAGCAACATGAAATTAGAAACCCATGATATCAAACATATTGTTGGTGAGAACGTGCTTTGTATTCACATTGAGAAAAACCTATACATTTTTTCTTTTCTTCGGTTATCCAGTGTATAGATTTTTCTCATAGTGAATACAAAGCACATTCACACCAACAATATGTTTGATACTTTTCACTACAGTATAGGTCCAGCTTATTTCTCTTTGGTTAACTTGTAGTCAAGGTTACTCATAAGGATTGGAATTCTCCGAAACTAGTATAACCAAATATCACATGTTGATGAAAGTGTAGATTGAACTGGACCTGTCTTGAACTTAGATTTCGAGATTAAACAATTTTCAGAATACTAAGTATATTTATTATTTATTTATTTTATTAGATACCTATGAATTAAAATTATAACAAAGTTTTGATACAATATGTTATACCTTTCTTTCTAAACTGTTCTAGATCACTTAGTCCACCATATGTTAAATTCTGAACATATTAATCCTATATTCTATTAACAAACAGGTATTGTTTTGTAAACATACATCTTGTTACACATATAGGTTTGAGTCTTATTTTTGATTCAACACGAAAATATTCACGTAAATGTGCCAAAATTAACAGCAATTTTAAAAGTATAAATATGTTTTCATCATTATTTATGCTCTTACATAATTAATTCTTTGTTTTCTACACATTTTTGTTTTTTGCTTTACACTTTGGAAGTTAGAAGATATAACGTTAGTGGAAGCTTCCTAGTTATGTCATTATTGAGGTCAATTTAAGCCTGAAGATTTACACTGTATCATTAACAAATGATTAATACCACACCATCATATTAAGGACTAAATTAATATTAAATTTTGCAATATTTTTTATTCTAGTAACACCCAGAAATCATTAAATTCGATTGTCCAGGTAGATCCTTTAAAGATTCAAACTCAACACGAACCATAATTTGATGAAGTAGTTTTTAAAGAGATATTTTAATAGCTTGGGAACTCATTAATATCGATCAAGTTGCTAAATACCTGAATTTTATGAAGAGGGTTTTGCTGCTAGGTATTATTTGGTCAGTGGATGATTTTTAATGAAATATTCTTAGGCTATGCCGTTAGTAGACGTGAACTAGTTCACATTAGTTACTAAAGATAATTATGTATACTACGATATTGTAAAATATTTTCATTAGGAATGCTATTTCGTCTTCCTAGAAAAGGTTAAGCTAAAAGCAAGTATATATACGATTCATCCAAGTTAAGCTGAAAATCAAGTATATATATACGATTCAACCAAGTTAAGCTGAAAATCAAGTATATATATGATTCAACCAAGATAAGCTAAAAATCAAGTATATATATATATATATATATGATTCAACTAA
>NW_013665689.1:632354-635460 GCF_000517525.1 Limulus polyphemus
GATAGCCCATTGTGTAGCTTTGTGCTTAATTACAAACAAACAAACGTACCAACGTCCCCAAAGTGCAGAATGCGAACTCGTTTTTTTTTCCTGTGCGTGTGTTAAAACAAACATTTCTTTTGTGTATTAACACTAACCATTTGGCCATATCAAACCTGACAAAGAGCAGCTGTTCGAAAGTTTGTTTTTAAATAGAATAACGGGTTTTTTCAATAGACGTGTGTCCAAAAAAAATAATTTATTATCATATTAAAAATACTTACTGGATCACGCTCGACCTCCATCGTAATAGATGTCGTTTTTCAAGACCATAGTTAACCATATTGAAGGAAAACGTCTATTGGAGCTGTATGGGAGGATCGAAAAGTTTGTAGTCGAATGAGACAGTTGCAATTCCAGATTTTTTTGGGCCATCATCCTCAAGAATATAGCCATTAATTTCGAGATTTGGTTGGAAGCTGTGGACTTTCATCCAATTCACGTTCTTGTTTATCAATAGTCTTAATAGTAAAGTAAAGCATGCCCATATTCACAGAAATAACGTTTTTGGATCAGAGTGTTCTCTTTCGTATCAATATAGTTCATAATGTTCACTTTGCAGACGAAAGCGTTACACCATATCTGATGCTCTTAATGTTCTGGTTTGATAATATTTACTCTGTGGAGAAACATTAAAAATCTCTATTTTTTCCAAATATTCTAATATTTACCTCTACAACGCTTAGAATTATTGCTATAAGAATATCTTATCTTGAAAACAGATAATACATATTTCTCCATCCAGAAATGGCATTGCACTTTGAGAAAGTGGCGAATTTGTTGTGAAATAAATATACAGATGCCATAAACATTACCCTGACGTTTGTGGCAACACACTGCTGCATCAGCATACAGAAGTTTTTCAAATATAGCGATTAAATCTCTGATTGTTTGAAATGAGGGAGAATTATTTGAAACAGTGGTTTACTCTGTTTTTGAGAATTATATTAAAATGTTCTGTACAGATTTTTACATAGATTATAGTACGCTTGTTTTAAACCGTTACTTTTGTAGTTTCTATACATTAACATATACTATATGTATGTATATATATATATATATACAAAACGTCTCACTCCATTTGGGTACATTAAGTTTAGTCTATCAAGTAGTTCACCTATTATTTTCATGATAAACATATATATTTTATTCACATTTGTAACTCCTTTATGTACGTTGTTTCTTGATATTTACGTATCTCAAAGTAAATTCTCTCTGCAAACCAAATTGCGTACTTTAAATACAACTTATACAGTAATTTGCCATTTATTTTTATGTTAGAGTTAACCTATTCCTAACAAGTGTACTTGCATATTACACCGATATTTTTGATACAATGATTTAAATTTTTTTAAAATCTAAATAGCACTATCATTATGTTTGTGTACCTAAGAGTAAGTCCACTTTAAACAACACTTATGTAATTGTGTACATCTCAGTTTTACTTCATAAAATAACTCAGTAATATTTTTCACGTTCAATTGTATCATTTCATAATAGCCCCTATTTAATCTCCATACATAAAGATATATCTCCTTTATGCTATGATTCATTTTCTATGTGTACATTATGGTTTTTTCTTGACATTTAATTAAATCATCTGTTTATGTTCTTCACTATAGACTTACATTAAACAGTGATACTATATTTGTGAACATAACATAAACAAATTCTAGGAAGTGATTTACGCTTTTCACCCATCGAAATTAAAACATCATATACATTTCAAACATTACATTAAAAATTCTAACTAACCGACTTTCAGATCATGTGGAATACCATTGTAAGGTTACTGTTTTCAATAAACGTACTTCTCGAACACGAAATACCAAAAGATGGTAAAAGAACCTATCAAGTAGGGATAAGGCTGATCAATCCATGATGTCTTTACTTATCTCAACTCATACAAACTTAATATGACATGAAGCACATGGTAGACTATAGAAAGTGTATCAGATACAGATATATTTGGAGTGAGTTTGTGGACAAACATATTGAGGGATTCACAAATGACAGAATTATGGGAGCTTATCCCATACAAGCACAGCAACTAAATTAATTGTCAGTATATAAACAAACAACTTTAAAGAAAGAAAAGATTAACACTGATAAAAAGATATGTGACAAAACCCAAAGGCAGTAAGACTTAAAGCTGGTCTATAAAGTTGTGCTGCTTTTTCAACCTTCAACAGTGTTGTCAGTGTATAAACAAACAACTTTAAAGAAGGAAAACATTAACACTAATAAAAGATATATGACAAAACCCAAAGGCAGTAAAACTCAAAGCTTGTCCATAAAGCTGTGCTGCACTTTTAACCTTCAACAGTGTTGTCAGTGTATAAACAAACGACTTTAAAGAAGGAAACATTAACACTAATAAAAGGTATATGACAAAACCCAGAGGCAGTAAAACTCAAAGCTTGTATACAAAGTTGTGCTGCACTTTTAACCTTCAACAGTGTTGTCAGTGTATAAGCAAACAACTTTAAAGAAGGAAAACATTAACACTAATAAAAAGATATATGACAAAACCCAAATGCAGTAAAACTCAAAGCTTGTCTATAAAGTTGTGCTGCACTTTCAACCTTCAGCAGTGTGGGTCAAAGCGAGTACTAGTGCAAGATTGGAAACTTTGTTGACGTTGGGCATTTACCACGAGGAAGGTTATTTGTAACATACTACATCTATTATTGTAGACGCAAACAATCTGTCACATTCTGGAGAAATAATGCAAGTGTTTGTGTAGGTACATCAAGAGAGAAAGTATGGAATATTATTTTTTCTGGATCATACCCAGAACTTTAGAATCTGTCACATTCTGGAGAAATAATGCAAGTGTTTGTGTAGGTACATCAAGAGAGAAAGTATGGAATATTATTTTTCTGGATCATACCCAGAACTTTAGAATACTGTCACATTCTGGAGAAATAATAGCAAGTGTTTGTGTAGGTACATCAAGAGAGAAAGTATGGAATATTATTTTTCTGGATCTATACCCAGAACTTTAGAGAAACTACTTACGAAACTACGTGGTAATGTTAGCAGAATAAGCTTACTATAATAGATC
>NW_013665689.1:635516-639892 GCF_000517525.1 Limulus polyphemus
CACGAGGAAGGTATTTGTAACATACTACATCCTATTATTAGTAGACGCTAAACAAATCTGTCACATTCTGGAGAAATAAATAGCAAGTAGTTTGTGTAGGTACATCAAGAGAGAAAGTATGGAATATATTTTTTCTGGATCATACCCAGAACTTTAGAATCTGTCACATTCTGGAGAAATAATGCAAGTGTTTGTGTAGGTACATCAAGAGAGAAAGTATGGAATATTATTTTTTCTGGATCATACCCAGAACTTTAGAATCTGTCACATTCTGGAGAAATAATGCAAGTGTTTGTGTAGGTACATCAAGAGAGAAAGTATGGAATATTATTTTTTCTGGATCATACCCAGAACTTTAGAGAAACTACTTACGAAACTACGTGGTAATGTTGCAGAATAAGCTTACTATAATAGATCACTCGAGTAAATTGGATAAAATAAACAGCAGACATTTCAAAATATACAAAGCATTTGCAGCCTTTTGGAAGAGTAAAGCTAAATATTTGAACATTTCTAAAATGATCAGGAAATATTTGGCACAAATGAAAGCTACATGTTATGTTCTCATAATACACATTTAATTATGTAAGTAAATTTATATTCCAAGAAATTGGTTTGAAGTAATACACACACATTGGTCGGTGATGATAAACACTTATCTTGTGCCCCCCAGTGCCACAGCAGGTATGTCTGCAG
Source organism: Limulus polyphemus (assembly GCF_000517525.1). NCBI lineage: Eukaryota > Metazoa > Arthropoda > Merostomata > Xiphosura > Limulidae > Limulus > Limulus polyphemus. Next base: position 636,213 of record NW_013665689.1, read on the forward strand.
ACTTACAACGCTAGAAACCGAGTTTCGATGCCAGTTGTGGGCAGAGCACAGATAGCCCATTGAGTAGCTTTGTGCTTAACTTCAAAGAAACAAACAAATTAGTCATTAAATTTCATTCTAAATTGGCCGAATTTATCGTGTGGTAATAGTTTATATTTATAATACGAAAAAAAAGAAAGAAAAATGATATATCAGACGGAGACGGAAGTTTTAAAAATTCACGTCGAGTTCTGATAACCATTACAACTTTCATAAAATATCGAAAACTAATAACCTTCTTATTTCTTTATACAGATTTTACGTACAATAGCATTAGGAAAATAATAAACTGTTTAAAAACAATATTTTACCCAAGTTAATTATGATTTTATGAAAAGAAAGATAATTACAGATTGCCTCTGAATTATTACAAACAAATTATTTTAGTATTATATTATTTTCTTTTTTTAAATCAGAAATTCAATGTTTCATATTTATTTATAAAGCATGGTCGCATTATAAACTACATTAAACATTACTGTTTATTATTCACAATAATCTGTTACTGAATGACTGATTTTTCATCATATTCTTATGGCTATTGTCTGTTGATGTAAGTTGACTTATGTCAAATAACATCTTTAACAGTCGAGAAATCACCTTAAGGTTTTTAAGGTCGAGTCTGTTCTTTTAAAGCACTGAATGTTAAATGACGTTTTCAAAAACCTTTGCTTTAAATTTTCTCTTCTTTTCTATCAGTATTGCCAGACTTAACAGAGTAAATGAATTATCGGAAAAGCTAATGTGATTGAAAACTGGTTCGATCGGCTACTCATTAAGTTTCTGCTCACTAAACCTGATAAAAAACATTTCAAAAGAAGAAGTATTTATCAAATCTCTTTTCAGGTTATCTTCGTTAAGCCTAGCCAGGTCGATAACGTAAGTTTGATCTGTGCAAACACTGTCTTTTGAAATCGATAGACCACTCGGTTTTCTGTCGAAGAACTATATATATACTATTTCCTTTTGCCTAGATATTCAAACATCTGTTTCTATAGAAATAAAATATCCTTCAGTGTGTATATTACTACGAATTAAACTTCTGATAAAACACTTAGGAGGAATCTGTATACAAACCGGTTTGACAACGGCAGTTATCGTGAGTCCAATGGAATACACACATATATATATAAAAAAATCCCAGATGAATTTCCTAATTAGAGTACACGCTAAATGATATCAAGAACTTTTTTCTCTGATTGTGAATATTTTTTTTTTGTCAGACACCTTATTGATTGTATGAGATATTTAATTCTACAAGGGTTCAGGAGGAAGATTGATAATTAAATTTCTTTATATATTAGCTATTAACACAGGTTCAGAACGTTATCTTGTTTTAAAGAACATTTACGCAGTGCATAGCTTATACTGGATTTGAATATCTTATGGATTGCATCTGTCTTCATTCTTGATGTAGACCATAAAAAACTTTCAATCATGTTCTAAGAGGGTGACAAAATGGATGTGTTGACATACAAATTCAATGTTTCTACCCAACTTCATCGTGTTTAGGAATTATAGTTTTACCAAGATGTGTTCAGTAGTTGGTTTACCAGAACAGTTTTCTTAGGTTTTCTTTAAGCTTTTCCAGAGTATCTGCTAGCAGGTCCCAAATTTTTCAAAAAAGTTCTATAATTCATATTACTTACTTAATCAAATATTACACTTGTCAAAGTGTTCGATCTAAGAAATCACGGTGTTTTAATTCTAACAAATCTTCTATTTTATCAGTATATTTTCATACAGATCCCATAATCCCGATTTTTTCCAAGTTTGTTCTTTGTGTCAGAATATAAAATCAACACATTTTTGTAATTGTATTGACAAAAAGATAAGTACAAATATAATTGACAACTGAAGTATGCCTATTTTAGGACGATTTATCTCGCATTATAGGTGCGCTTTGTGTATGCACTTCCTGTATATCGAGTCACAGAACGATATTTTTAATGTTTATATATATTCTACACCATTCGACAGTACAATATCACTAAGTATAAAATTATTTAAGGTCATTTTTCGAGGAATATTATTTACGCGGCGAGATTACAGAAGAAGCTCGAGTCACAGGACACAATATTTCACAGAAAAACTCATACATCGGAGGAATCAGAACACCAATGGATTATTATACCACATTTCTCGGTGAGGGTTTATAACTCTAAGAATTGGGTTTCGATATCCGCGGTGGGCAGAGCACAGATAGCCCTTTGTGTAATTTGTGTATAACAACAACAATAAAAACAAAAGTGAAACCATATCTCAAATTAAACAAGAGCAACGCCCTCATCCACAAAGTGCAGGCTGTGGTTAAAAAAAAAGAACCCTTAGACCCGAACAAGGATTCCAAGTTAACGAGGTTCACAAATTTCCGATAATAACTAGGAAATCAACATCTGTTTTCATGATTAACAATGGCCGAAGAATATAGAATCACAGCAATCCAATTTCTCCTTACGTCTTCAAATTCCTGATGTAGCTCCAATGGATTTCCGTGTATTTAATTTGTTCAAACCAACTATAGAGTGTCGTCCTTTGCATGCAGAAACTGTTTATAGTGGAATACGTAGTGCCGTTTGTTTGTTGTTAAACATAAAACTTCCCAGTTGGCTACTTGTGCATTGCCACTGCGGGTATTGAAACCAAATGTTTAGCAATATAAGCCCTCAGTCTTGCCATCTAGCCACCGAGGGGTGTTATGAAATGTGTAACTCATGGTCATTAGCTGAAGCTCGATCAACGATGAAGGAACTAGTTGTAGGACAGCATGCGACTAGGAACAATATTCTCATACCGTGCGATTGAACATCTGTACATTTATTTCGACGAATTTATGCAGTTATTTACTACGTTAGGTATAGAGTTGTATCCAAAGTTTAGTTAAGCTGATTCTATAAACCTTAATTCAGTTAACAGTAGGATTGCTAACGTAGTAAACTTTTACTACTATTTTATTTCCCCGAATGGGTGTCGAAGGCCGCCTGGAGGGGGGGGGGTCACCTGTTTTAACCACTCGCACCACTATAGAGTAGTGTGTTGTCTGTCAGTCAGTCAGTCAGTAGACACTAAAATGACGTCACATAAGGGACACTTAACGTTGTGCTGTCGTCAATCGCAAGAAGAATTCTGCACTCTGTAGGCTACAAAACAGCATGGCATGTGAACTTCAAACCAAGAAATAAGTATATTTATTTGTTTCTTAATTTTTGTTTTATTTACTCTTGAAACAGGATACTTTCAGAGACCCTACGCAATTACATATAGTTTACCTACTTTTTTTCTGGAAAAATCTTAATATTCGCAAAAACAAAAGAGTAGGTTTTGTATGGCTGTTAGAAAAAATATATTAATGTTGCAACGATTAATAGAAATTCCAAAATATAGACTTTTGATATGTGCCATTGATATTGAAAAACTGGTGTAATGTTGCAACGATTAATAGTAATTCCAAAATATAGACTTTTGATATGTGCCATTGATATTGAAAAACTGGTGTAATGTTGCAACGATTAATAGAAATTCCAAAATATAGACTTTTGATATGTGCCATTGATATTGAAATACTGGTGTAATGTTGCAACGATTAATAGAAATTCCAAAATATAGACTTTTGATATGTGCCATTGATATTGAAATACTGG
>NW_013665689.1:640494-649193 GCF_000517525.1 Limulus polyphemus
AGAGTTGTAAGTCCGCAGACATACTTCTGTTATATGTAATATTGAAATCAACTTCATACAAGAAAAACCTGTATCTCGGTGCAAAACAAATAACAAAGGCCTATGAATTTAAACTTCATAAAATTTGTTTTGGTTTTAATAATGGATTTTCCATAATTCAGCTATGCAGATTTCGAAATTAATATTCACTTGTTTTTTGTCACTTAAGGATATTTTACAAATCGGAAAGAAAACCAAATCATACTTAGATCAAATTATTATTTCGTTTACCACAATGAACAATTTTAATTATGTTTGTTAACAAAAATACAAACAAGCTGAAGAAAAGGGAAGAACGTTGATGTCAAACGAATATGCATCCTCATTTTATCTTGATATTTTTTTGTGAAATCTACGTTTTTTAGTCTCAAAATCACGTGTTCTGGTCTTTTTTTTTAGTTTTGTGTTATAATAATTTTACGTGATGGAGAAAAATTTATATCATTTTCGGATTTAGCGTACAGGAATTACTATAGAATATGTAAACATTTCAAGACACTAAAACTATCGCAGGCCTGTGTAATCAATATGTTCAAATCCTGGCATTATCTATCTATCTATCTGTTTATCTATATACCACAGATTTGCATGCGTAAAACTCAAATTGCAAATTTGAAATACAAATTATTAGAAGATTAAATATTTGTAGCTAAGAAATATATTTTTTCAATTTTATAAAATAACTATAAATGTGTTATATTTCGAGTGAGCTATGCATTTTTTTATGATACTAAATAATTTTGACAAGTCCAGTCCATAATGATAATTCGCGAGATGCTAGTTATCAGAAAAGGTTTAATTTATTAGGGTTAATTTATTTTTTAGGCTACAGCAAAGGTTTAATTTATTAGGTTAATTGTTGGCAAGTTTGTTAGTTTCACGAATAAGCATCAACCTATACCCATTGTTGACCTCTATGTATTTAATCTATTCAATTGCCATATCGTAAAGAGTTTCGCAGTACTATAATATTGAAGTGATATTGATATTCACTGACCTTTCACACAGGCGTAAATAGTTTGGATAAACACAAACAACTTGAAAATGTCAGGAGGGTATGCTATTTTTCTAAGCAATCTTGCCTAAAATACATTTTTGAATCTCCATTTAATAGCAACTATGATAACCTCTGTTTTTGTATCTAAGAAACTTGTTATTTTTTGTCACATAATTTTCTCATGCACATACCAATTGCATAAAGAGGAAAACAACAATAAATAACTAGGAAATGCATGGAAAACAATTCAGTTTGACAGTGAAATATTGTTATATTTGTACTGAATAACTCCCGACTATAATTAGTTTTATTCTTTCTTTGCTTGTTGAACATATAGTGCTGTTTTCTGAAGAAGATGAATGGAACCTTTCACCTCTCCTAATCTCACCTCTACCAATCTCCAAAACAGTTGGGAAAGCTAAATTATGAGGTAGAAGATTCAAATGTATGTATAATTGTGTGGATGAGCTATGAAAGTGTAATTTCTGGGGGACCCTGCAAAACATATCTAACAGGAATTCAACTTACTTAAGGTTATCTAATGCAGGTGTCGCTTTCTCGCACGTCTCTCGTGTGGTTGCTGTTGTTTTAGCGCAGAGTTAAACAATGAATTATCTGCACTCTGTCCACCACGAGGAAACGAACCCTCCATTTTCGAACTGTAAGTTCGTTAAATTTCCACTGACATCTACCGAACGACACGTTTCTCATCAATAGAAAAGTAACTCAGTTTTGTTATATTATTACCCATGGGAAAACCCCGTTTCTGTTCTTTCAAAATATTAATAATGTATATATACTCTCTCCCCCCCCAAAAAAAAACAAGAACAAGTAGTAATAATTTTATCTTTATGCACTTCCCCTTTCCTTGCATTCCCACTTATAAAGATTAGAATGGGTTGTTTGATCAGTTGGATCAGTTGTTTGATTCAGTTAACGATATAACAATGTACCGTAAACTATTGCACTCTATGAAGCTTACACACACTTATAACTTTAAATAGCTGTCTAAAACCCACGTATTAATATTTAAAACAAAACAAGAACAAGTATGCTTAAAATAAATAAGTGTGGAAATGAAAATTATGACTGGAATATTAACAAGTTCTCAGTTAACGATGTAGCAACCACGCGGAACCAGAACTTTCCTGACTCAGATGGTAAAGAATAATAGAGATCTAGAAAACAATGTCAAAATATAAGTACCTTCCCTTGTATCTTTGTGATAATTAACACCTTCCTAAAAACTGTGTAATTTTAGAATGTGTTGTTCATATTTTTGAAATTTCTTATATAAATATTTTCTATCCACTTTTCCGTAACTGCGTTGTTTCTTAATGTTACAAATCAGTTAACCATACCAAGTGATTAAGGATCTAAAAGTATGGTTACCCTTGTGGAAAAAAGTCGTCGTTTCTTAATGTTACAAATCAGTTAACCATACCAAGTGATTAAGGATCTAAAAGTATGGTTACCCTTGTGGAAAAAAAAGTCGTTGTTTCTTAATGTTACAAATCAGTCAACCATACCAAGTGATTAAGGATCTAAAAAGTATAGTTACCCTTGTGGAAAAAAAGTCGTTGTTTTAGGTGTATTAGATTTCAGTTCCTCTTCCAATGAGGTAATAAGAAAGGGATGATTGGTTTGGAATTTCGCGCAAAGCTACTAAGAGCTGTTTGCTCTAGCTGTCCCTAATTCAGCAGTGAAAGACTAGAGGGAAGGCAGCTAGTCATCATCACCCACCGCCAGCTCTTGGGCTACTATTTTACCAACGAATAGTGAGATTGACGAAAACATTATAACGCCCCCACGGTTGAAAGGACGAGCATGTTCGGTTACGGAGTTTCGAACCCATGATTCCATGATTGCTATGCATGGACCGAGAAAGGAATGATAAGCACATGAGCTGAAACTAAAGAATTCTTATACTAAACGGACATTTTGTGAGTATAAATACAAACTTGTCCTGTCTCTACGAAATTCGCTTGGAACCTCTTATACGGGTAAGTGTGATAAACATTTGAAGTAAGAGTCAAGGCAGAACGTCATTAAAAAAAAGAGAGAAAAAAAAAAAGCTTCTTCCAATGATAAACTATAAAAATTTGCATCTCATAAACAGCTAAATATGGGATAAAGAGTTTAATAACGCACAATTGTGAGATTTGTGTTTTAAACCATGAGTCAAGACGTGAGAACGGATTGATATACCTTAACTTCTGGAGGAAACACAGGCATCATAAGTTAGTTACTGTTATGTATACTTACCAAAGATATGCAGATGTAGAAACGTTAAATAAAAAGACTAAACTACATAATATAGATTTTTTATAATTTTAGTAATAGTTATTGTAATGATTTATTGAGAAGTGAGAATGGCTATGAAAGTTATAGAAATTAACACACTTATAGTTCTGCATAACCTCATTGGTGCTGCCATCTTTACACGGTGTTTTGAACTATGCCGTTTAATCAAATTCATCAGATCATTTGGTATTATAGAAAAACTAAGATGGCATACAAATATTTCAACGATAAAAAGAGTAACCTGTCTCTTACCATCATTCTTGCTTAACATCCTTGCCATATCACACTTAATAGATTGAAATATCAACCAAGTATGTTTAATATTCGTTTAATGTTTAAAAGAAGTTTAACATTTTACCAACATCACTACAACTCTTAAGGCTGTCGTTGCGTGTTGTTTAAAATCTAAAAAAAAAAGTCGAATTGGGCAATAAATATAAAATCAAATTAATCAGCATGAAAAGTTTCATTTTCTAACCGCATATCATTGACTGCTATAAATGAAGTTAAGTCTGCTGTAATAATGACGAAAAACGACATCACCAAGTACCCGTGTGTGATAAGGCGTGTACTGCACGTGATTAAGTTGGCTCGAGGGTTTCATTAGAGCTGTAGAAGCCTCCATCAAAGACAGAATATTATAGAATATGACTATGTAAGGAGACACGACGTTCATAGATTGTGATCGATACACAAAAATCGATAAAAAGTAATCATTTCAAAATCAAGACACATTTATACATACTCATAAGTCTGAGTACCACATGAACCAATGAACCATAGAACGTTTTTTATATTTGTACGAAATAAGCTAATAAATCACGAAATAGCACAATAACATCATGAACCTTTCTCCCACGGAACGCTTCAAATGAGCATAAATTAATCAAATTACTATTGGTCAATGAGAGCTTACAAATACTGTTTTGTAAGAAAATTTTACGCTTGTACTTCCCTTATATTTAGCATTAGCCAGAAGAGAAGGAAAGAGTGCTTTAACGCAGACATTAATAAAATACCACTATCATGGTTTTAAATGAGATTAGCAACTTATAAGGAGTAAATTTAGATACGTATAGTACAAAACAGATAGTAGTCAGTTATGTATTATTGTTGTTTATTAGAAGAAAATGAATAATTATAATGTCCATTTTTTAGCTACAGAATAATAATAATAATAATAAAAATGTTCATTTTTACTACAGAAAATGAAAATTTGTGATATATATTTTGATAGTTTTTTCGGAGCGATATAACGTTTATTAAAGCACAATACAATCATGAAATATAATCATAGTTTTTGACAATCAAGTGCATGAAACTCATAAACTAAATTTTAATATAACAAACAACAACAAAACAACTAGCGAATTAACGTGTAAATGCACAACTGCTTTTACACGTGTATACATCTTCTAACTGTGAGTCTTGGAGCTACATTTCATAGTCATGTTATGGTCACAAACTAAAGATAATATTACATCTTACAAAAGCAAATAATAATTATAACGATCAAGGCAGTGTGATTTTAAAACTATAGAAAATTAATAAATGTATGGAATCTATATGACATTGGACGTCAGTATAATACCACACCATTACAACATTTAAAAGCTATTTGCCCCAGTTTTCAGGAAAATAACTATTTACAGCCTATTAAAGAAACAAAAACTAATTTAACCCAAACACATAATATGGAAGACATCTAAATAAATAAATGTTTTACATCAATACTATTATCTTATTTCATTCCGGACACCTTTTGCACAACAGACTATATGGTGATTTCTAGTTTACGAACGGTAGTATAAGTAAATTTAAAACTCAGGCTTTCAGAATACTTTATTTTTTAAACCATATAAAAGGTTGCTTCTATTCGTGGAACAGCCTAGTTGGAAATATGTGTTTTGTACAGAAAATAATGTTTAACTGTTAAGTAAATCCCCCTACTCTATTGTGAAAACAACAACTAAGTAAATTACAATGATCGTAGAAGTAAAATTTAAAAAACGGCCGAAACTACTGGTAGTTTGTAACTTCTATTAGTTTTATTAGCATTTGCTAAAGTTTTGAGAAACTTTGTAATAGCAAAAGACAAGAAACTTTTCAAGAATATAAATAGAAATCGACTTGATCCATCTGATATTGAAGGAAAAATACTGTCACTCACATAGCTTTTTAAGTTCATATTTTCCGTTGCCATCGATTTGATTTACAGTATCACAGTAATGTGAAGTTACCAGGAGCTTTGTTGAGAATTTCTTTTCCGTAAACGCCCAAGAGATGGCACTAGTTCAAAGAATGATAAGCTAGATATTTTAACTTCTAATTAAATATATTTTACAATGAAATGAAGGCACGGGTTGGACCTGTAGTAGGATTCGATATTTCGGAATCATTTACAAACATAAAATACACTTATTTTAGGGTTAGAGCTAATAATTCACTTTGCTGGAAATAATAATCATGTTTGCTACACAATCAAAATAAAAAAATATGAATAAAGATACATAAAAATTAATTCATGGAAATTAAAAATTGTTTTCCTATTATGGGAATCGTTGTTTTTCGTTATATACTGCTGTCAAGTTCATGAAATTTTTAGATTCGTAATAAATCTTAGAATATAGTCATTTATTTTAATAATCTGATGAGGAGTAATTCTGGAAATAAGAACTGGTAAGCCGGGTTCGAATATTTGCAGTCCCATAACATTTTCTCGTAATTTAAGCTGAAGATGTGTTTACAAGAGGAACAACCAGTCCCTTAGCATCGATGATGGGTGGTAGGGTGCAGCTGACAAGCGGCCTTCTCTTTGGTCAGTAGTTCAAAATTAGATTGAATGGAAAATATCTTTGTCATAAACACAAAATACAAACGCGTTGATTATTTTTTATTTCTTAACTATACATTTATGTTATGTTTATATAAAAAGCAGAACAAAAATTACCTGAATTTAATAGTTTGTTTGTTTGATTTGTTTTTAATTTCACGCAAAGCTACTCAAGGAATATTTGCGCTAGACACTCCTAATTTAAAAGTGACAGACTAAAGTGAAGACAGCTAGTCAACACCGCCAACCGTCAACTCTTGGGCTGCTCTTTTACCAACTAAAAATGGGATTGACCGTCACTTTATAACGTCATATTCAGTGACGGGATCTGAATTTTATAAAAAACTCAGTTTTCTACATAAAACAACTCCGTGCTCTTTAAAATAAAGAGTAGAAAAAGGTATAATATTTCAAAGCTATGGTGATATGATAAAAATGACATCATATACAAACTAATTCTTAATCTCAAAAAAAAAAATATTTTACTGAGGAAATGTAAGTAAAACAAAAACATATGCCTGAATTGTCTTTAAATATTATTTAGAGACAGATTTTACCTTCAAATCTATTGTTTAATTTTGCTCTTAAATCGGTTAATAGTGCGACATTTTCGACCTCTAAAGCGCAGATAGCCAAGCGGCTGCTTTGCTCCATTAAACTCCAAATCGACCTCTACATTTTTGGTTTCAGACTTAGAGAGAATTAAACAACCCAAAAACCAAGTTAAAAAACAAAAACATTTACACTTGCTGCTTAAGTGTGTTTATGGGTGTTCATAAAGAACAACCTTTCATTTCATACTCAAGATTTATTGTAAGATTATACTAATTATATCTTTGGTTTGTAATACTTGCTACACAAAGACTATGATAGGCCAACGAGTTCGTAACTTACAAAAAAGTATTTTCTTTCCTTGATTGTTTCAACTGCAACTCAGATGAGAAATTGTCTTTAAAAACGAACTTCTTTCTCATATCGTGCTGTATTTGCGTTGAACAAGCATCCTAAATGAGTTCTATTCGATGTATTTTATTTAATAGTCATTTGATGTATCATGATGTTATAGCGTGTGAACTGGAAATACTTTGATAGACAGTGTACTTGAAATCTTTGTATATCCTGTCTTATTGAAGCAAAATGTAAAGGAAAACTGATTATTCATATATATTTTCTTCTGTCGTGCTTCAAGTAAAAAAACAAAACAAAACAGCAGCATGTTTGTACAATTGTGTGTTTGTACATTTATTATATCTAGTGTTTTTTTACAGGTCTTTTCAACTACGTTGCTAGTTCATGTTATTGTGTTCACACAGAATATACTAGATTTATTATATCTAGTGTTTAGTTTACAGGTCTTTCAAACTACGTTGCTAGTTCATGTTATTGTTTTCACACAGAACATGCTAGATTTGTTATATCTAGTTTTTACAGGCCTTTTCAACCAGTTGCTCCTCAGTGGCACAGCAGTATGTCTGCGGATTTAAAACGCTAGAAACCGGTTTTCGAGACCCGTGGTGGCCAGAGCACAGATATCCCATTGTGTAGCTCAATTACAAACAAACAAGTGTTACTAGTTCATGTTATTGTTTTCACATATAATATGTTCATCTTTATCTCCGAAGAAGCTTACATATACCTATACATATTCAATGACGTAGTTCAAGATGTAAAAGTCCTTTCGTCACAGTGTTTTCTTAAAACGGAAGATCCAGAGTAACATCTCAATAATCAACATTATAATTATACAATTTCAATGAAGCGTTTCCCTTTTAACCGTTCTCTCGATGTTTCATTCGTTTGTATAATATTAACCAGTTAATATATGTATATCTTCCATCGATAGTTCATTATGAAAATTACAAAAAAGGTACCTGCGCGAGGCCACTCTCTTAAATAAGATCCAAATCAATCACACAATACATACATAAATACAATCTCACATACATACATGTAGGGACGAACTAACGAATTTCGTCAAATGTCTGAACTAATCTTCATTCTGCTCAATAAGACTGAAAATAAAAATGCACGTTTGTTTACCTGGTATTCACATAATGTGATTATATTATTTACTTAGGAGAAACCACATGTGGCCTGGGGGAAAGAGCCATTGTGCAGGCGAGATTTAAACATATAATTCTATGTAAATGAGGAATAGCCTCCAGAACATACGGCATCTAAAAACTTCAAATGAAGGTATTTTTAAAATATACATAGTTAGATGCGTAGTGTGTTAACAGGTATTAACTTGTCCCACTGGCCGTAAAATTCGGAGGCTTACTCTCCACTACCCCATGGTTTCTCCGACTATGAAAATACACACCTGAATTTAACAATTTTCTTTTTTTTTCATACACATTCTATATACTTGTTCATTGAATAAACTGACCGGTATGGAAAAAGATTATAATCTATATACTACTAAAACTCTGAGATTTTTTGTTTGTTTGTGTGCTTGTCTGTAATTAAATACAGCAAAAACGGCGCATAATAGCGCCATATTTTAGTGAAATGAGAATAGAAATG
>NW_013665689.1:650101-672090 GCF_000517525.1 Limulus polyphemus
AGATAGCCTTTTGTGTAGCTTTGTGCTTAACTTCAAACAGACAAACCCATCGTGTTGCCAAGCATTTAAGAGCATTTTTAAATGTGATATTTTCATGCTCATATGGTTGAATAATCTATTTATGAGTTTTTTTTTATTGTTTGTATGTATTGGCAGCAAGCGTAATGTTGCTTTGTGTTGTATTTATTGAACATAAAATTGTGTACGATTGCTTTTTACTGACAGAGATAAGAAAGTTTCCGCTTCATTATCTCATCCTCTTGAAAGAAATGTTATTGAATCAGTTTTATAAACGTAAATACTAGAGTCTGTAAAACGACTAATATATTATTTGTTAATTGGCAGTCTTCTTGCTCCCCTTCCCTATCCCACTTCTCTCCATTTGTTTTTCTCTAGTCATTTGTTTTCAAAATGAAACAGTTTTAAAAGTAAACATATCCACGAATTTGTGATTTAGTTTGAACGTTAACGCAAAAAACTAGACATTGGTTTGTTTAGTACGTACGTAATAGTGGCTAATGTTAATTCCAGTACAACCCATGATAATAACTTTAACGTTCACTCTCAAATTTGGCTTCTGTATTGCATGAAATTATATTTTTGCTCTGTCATCTTATTCCAGCCAATAAGGCTGGTGGACCAGCAAAATGTTATGTCCTCTCTTCAGCCATAAAGCAAAAGTTGAGAGCATAGATGCTTGGATAATGGATGAGCAGCTGTAAGTTTTACTATACTAGAAGTATTTCAAAACGATAACTGAATTGTATAAAATGATGCTCGTTAATTGTTCCAAACTTTATTTAATTAGTTGTGAAGGTAAGTGAGATATGAGAAAAGAAAAAAAACATAGTCAGACAAGAAAGCAACATGTCCTGGACCATCCTCCCTCTGGAAGAAACATTTCATATATGTCAAAGAGATGTTCAGCTAGAGGAAACATATTTCGAGGAGAATGAATTGGAGAGTTTAAGAAGTTGGAAAGGGTGACTTGTGAGGCAGGAAGCAGCGTATTATACAGTTCATTTGAAGCTACTGAAGATGATTAAGAATGTTAAGAAATGGGATGTATCATACAACTCCTGGGTTGGACTGTGTAGCTTTAATTTGAAGACCAGGTGGAGGACAAGGAGTTCTAACATAATAAGTATTTTATAAAATAAAGAGGCAAATATCTGTGAGGTATGACCATAAATAATGCAAGGACGAATGAAGTCCTTATAAGAACAGAGGATAAGAGGTCAATTCAAGTCATAAGTGATTTCATTATACAGCACAGAAAATTGAGCCATTATGTGACCTTGAAATTGACTGTTGCAAGGAGAGCCTTTCATGTAAGATACTGGAAAATGTCATAATTGAACATTAAAAGAGATCAGGATTTCGTAAAGGTTGATATTTCTTTTTGCTTGGTCCAAACAAAATATATTCAGTTTTACGCACATTGAGTGTAAGATGCCAGTGTCTACACCATACAAAGGAGTGAATGAGTACTGTTTGTAGAATCCTGTTTAAAATTACCACGGTCGAGTAGCAAACCACTATGGAAGTGTCATCAGCATACTGAAAAATTTGAACAGAACTTTGAGACTACGGCATAACTGAAACATAGATTATATAGAGACAGTTGAGAGAACTAAACCTCCCGGAATAGTTACATATCTTAAGAATGTGTTTGCAACACAGATGACTGCCTCAAATTCAATAAGGAAGTAGTATAGACGTAGAACAAAGCTTGGAAATCAAACTATGATGCAAGATCGAAACAAAAAAAGCTTTTCAACATTGAAGACGACTATACAAAAAGGATGGTTTGTGTTTAAGTTAGTGGTAATGATTTCTGAAAGACAGAGAAGTTGCTCATGCGTAGAAAAGAGGGTGAAATTTCCAACTTCTGTATTTGGCAATATGTTATGGTCTGTAAGAAATATGTGTAGATCTTTAAGAAGTATATGTTCAAAAGTTTTGCTAAATACATTTGTGAGACTGATTAGACAGTAGGAGCTGATACTTTAAAAAGGCTTATTGAGTTTCAAGAAAAATGCAGGGGCTGGTGTTGTGGAACTTGAAAGTTTATCTCGTGAAAGGCTTTATGAAGGTATGTCGTTGGAGCATAAGTAATTACAGTTTCAAATTGTTGAACAAAAGAGATAATAAGTTCACGAGAGGAGAACTGTAAAAACGTATCCTGCAAAGCATTGTTGATATGGATCTAATAAGATGGCAAGTATGATTTATGGTAATTCAAACAAGTGTTTTGAGTCTCTTTTCTCACATATGTATTTCTTGTGATTAGCTGAATTAGAATTGGAAGATGGATCACTATCAACTAGAGATAAATGTGAACATTTATAAGTGAAACCAACTTTGGCCAGGCCAAAATAACATCAGGAGTTGTATTGGATTCAGGACGAGTATGGCATGGAAGGGACAAAAAAGATCCGGTAATATTGTCTATATGCAATCAAAGTGATGCAATTTAGAAGAAGATCAACTATGATAATCAATATCAGCCATCACAATATAGCTTCGGAAATTATGATCCATGTAGAAAAAAAAGGCATCAAACAAAGAATTTTCAGTTTAAATGCAGATGTAGTAAGAATGATTAAAATAGATGCAAAGCATACAGTAAGTATGAAACATTAAGTTTCAAACATAAATATGAAACTCGTCTACTGATGGTCTTCCAGCTACTCAAATAAAATAGTAACAGGAAAGATAAATAAGCTTAATAACTAGCAAAATGTAAATTACTAATAAAAATGAAAGTTGCTCAAATGCTAATAATCGTTTATGACTGAATATGTTCCTTGAAAATATTTCAGCATTCACTACGTTTTTGTTCCTCTCTCCACCGGATAATTTCTGGCTACTATGTGTTTGCTAACAAAGCATTAAAATTATATGTATAATGTTTTGGGTTGTCTTTTACTAACCACAGTAAACCTCATTTATATAAGATTTGAAAAATAAATATGTTGCATCGATCATACAGATTTATTCTTCTGAGCTGTTCAGTAAGAAAGCTGAAAAAATATATATGAATCCAAATCTATCATTCGATTTACCACTTGTTACTGAGTTGTACTGGGTTTGAGGGTTTTTAACTTTAATCAGCAACCCTGTACAGCATAATATATTTTAGTATTTGAAAAAGCTCGTTTGCTGAATAGCTCAGAATATTGAATTGGTAGAATCAATGCTGCATGTTGATATCTTCACATTTTATACAGGTTCACTATATAAAAACACTATATTCAAAATATTATACATATAATATACAATCAACCATTATAATAAGCTTCTAGAATTTCAATACTTCTCCTGATTGAATTTTCACAACCTTCTGCTAGCCATTCATTTCCCGTACTAGAACTGAAATGAAATGACAAAAAAATCTTTCGATTTGTCATTGTCCAGGATTATTGAATATAATTTAGTGACAAATGGGAAATTGGTGATTAATTTTAGCTTCATATGTGCTTGTGAAGCTTAAAGTACTTCTAAGACTTATAATAAAGTTATATATGCATTACTAATAAAGAGAACATATATAAATTCAACTGTATTTTATCAAACGAGTTTTCAAATGTAAAACTGAAGATGACATCATATCCTGAAAACAGTTCCTGTACTAAATTCGATATATCATTAATACAATAATTGAATATGCTTATATTGAGTTTAATATCTTACTAAAATGATATTTAAGATATAAAAGATTAAAAGAGGATTAACATACCATGTGAAGATTTTTTTTAATGACCAGATACAATAAAAACAGATTACTTAATGTTTCTTCTACAAGTGATATACCACAAAACCGACACATAGATACCCTTAGTTACCCAGCCTGTATGTTAAAAGATGTTTGATTTAGACTTTTTTACACTAGTCAGTAACATTGTACAATGATTTTACATATAAAATTGTGCTTCAAACAATCTTTCGTGCTCTCTTTTATGTATATATATAGTTTATTTTGGTAATGGAGATAATACGCCATCTAAAGATCATGCTCAGCAGTCACTTAGACAGAGATGTATAATGATCTTTCTGAAAGAGTAAACCATAATAAACAGAATTAAAAATATAATGCTGTATGTTGCCAAACATTATGCATAAAAATGGCAGCACCAGTCATCTATTTTTGTTGTGTGATATCAGTATAGTACTTATGGTACCAAAATTGAGAATCTTGTTTTTTTTTAAACTACATTTAATCACCTCCCCCCCCCCTACAACATCAGGTTGTTGACACTCATAGGAAATGATATATTACATTGCTAAATTTCTGTTCCTGTTGCCCATGATATAGTTTAGTTCGAAATATTCAATTAGACGAGTTTGCCTTTTGTTTTGATCAAAGTGTACTGCTGGGACCCCTACCAAGGTATTCTCTGTTACTTATGAACATATAAACTTGGTCAAAAAACCGATGGTAACTAACACACAATCATTTTAATTTCGTTACTGCTATAAACGAGGCATTCGAATTGTGAGAGAGGTTTTGTATTTTCCATACATCTGTATTAATTCAGTCTGTGAACATAGTATGAGAACATTGTAGGGATCAACAAGTGAATCAAAACCATGAACATATTTATGTTGTCTTCTTAGTGATAAAATCCAATCTATTTTTTCTATGTGGGGAGTTTGTGCTGAGGTGCTTATTTTCATATTATTTACATTATTACATCTGATATGAGTAACCCATCGTATTTTATTCTCCATGTTACCAGTATCAATTTTATGTTACATAATCCTTCAATGTATTAGAAGTCTTGTTTAATTATCTTATAAATTCCACTCATGGGGTCACAATTTACCAAATCAAAGTCAGACTTTAGAATTTTCTGTACGCCCTAAATTTGATAACCAAAAATTGTCTGTGTTAAGTTGATGCTATAATTCATTGTTTTCCTGAGTGTAGTTGTAAGTGGTACTGTGTGATCTGTTTGGTCACCATGCTCTGAATTATTTTGTATCAGTGAAAGAGTATTTTTACAATCTGTTGTAGCAGCTTCCAGAATGTTTATTATATCATCATTAATATTTGAAGATATATACAAACTGTTATTATTTACAGGCTTGGTTACCTTAAGTGTTTCTTTGGACTTGTCATTTATTCTAATACTATTTTTTAGGCATTGTAACTGTATCTGGTGCTGCTGTTACATCTTCTTATCTTCCATTTTCGATTTATTTCTTTCCAATTTTTTTATCAGCCAGTTTTCTGGAATTTACCATTAAACTGGAATGGTTCATCTTTTTCTGCTTTTCTTTGTTAATATATATATATTCCCTTACATAATTTTGCTGCTAGAAGGTAATAGCAAATACCAATTAATATAGGTAAATAAAAAACAAAGTAAAATTTTTTTAGACATGGTGTTTCTGATAGTTACGATTTCTTGATAACTTTAACCATGTCTGTTCACCGACAATGATTATTTCTGATCATTTTGAATTCCATTAAGTGCTTATATATGTAAGTATGCTCATATTAAACTTCGTGTTTCAAACAAAGAGATCGACGGATATACAGGAATGAATAAGGATGTTTATTTTTCTATACGTTGCCTTTAATGTGATATTAGGCTTATAGTACCTGACATCTTAACCTGCTTGAACTGTGAACTTGAAGGTTTATGGTTCACAGTCCAGTGCCCCAAAAATTAGCTATAAGAGTAACTTTCAAATCTGATTATTCTTTAGTAGATAAGAATAGCAGAAGAGTTGGTTGTAGGTATCATTGACGACTTGTCTTCTCTCTAGTCAATTAGTTCAAAATTAGAGATCTAATACACGCGTAACCATTTGTGTAGCTTAGTGTGAAATACATAATCAAATCTAAGAAATTAAAAAATAAAAAGAGCCATGTTTTATGTAGTTAATTTGATATGAAAAAGTGCAATTCTTGACCAGTTTTCTCACTGAACCCTTAAAGTATTAATAGTAGAGTTGTTAATTTATGTTTAACATACACTTTAAGTTTTTCACAGTCATTTATTTTAGTTTAATTTAATTTGTTTGTAGTTAAGCACAAAGCTACACAATGGGCTATCTGTGCTGTGCCAACCACGGGTATCGAAACCCGGTTTCTAGCGTTATAACTCCATAGATTTATCGCTATGCATCTGGAGGGAGCATTTTTTTTAGATAAACGCATTCCTTTTCCTAAAACAAATATTGTAGGTTTATGAATTCAAAAAGTAATGACAACTTTCATTAGCTTTTAGAAAAATGGGTAGTCCTGAAAAAATTACACATACTTAAAAGTGGCTTTATTTGCTATATTCCTTATAAAAACATCGATATTCACAGTAGATGTTTGGTTATTTTAGAATAAAAAGATAGTTTTATTTTCCCGGTAATGTAAGGGCATAATCGAGTTTTCTGTACTACGTCATTATAAAAGTAGTTATTGAAATATTTTTTCCTCAATGATAATATTTCTTAATTAAAAGACATAGTATTATTCTGTTCTTATATCCCACAAATGTTTATAATGCACTAATAAAACAAAATACTTATCACCAATTCAGTTTAAAGACTTCGTAATACAAAGTTTATTTTCTAAAAAGTGGGTTCCTCGTCACCAAAATCGATTATTTCAAGATTTCAAAATAGTTTCACTTTTAAAACACTAGATGGCAGAACATTGGTTGAAATTCGTTGTACAAAAAACTATCTGCCTCTAAAACTTAGATAGAAATAAAGAAACATCTAAACTAAAATTCAATGCATTACATAACTGGAGTCTTTAGATAAAAAGTAGCTGTGTAAACAGGATATTAGTGTCCAAGTTTATTTAATTCCAATCTCTTAATAAAAAATATTATGCCAAAAAGTTTTTCCTTGCTCGTAAGAGGAAATGAAAAAGGAGTAAATACTGAGTACAATTTTCGTGTTAGAGAGTTTCACATTTGAATTATTCTTGTTATTTTAGCTTCTCGAGTTTATTTGTTACCTTGTCTGGACTATTAACCGTTCCGGGTTTATATCTGCATTTGTATTGGATGCATTTCAGTTTGCCTGCTGTAGTTGTTCATCATAGTATGGCTGAGCTACGAGAGTTGTCTCCTATTAGATACCATGCTAAGCCCTGTTCCTGACCTAGCAATGACTAAAAAAATCCTTCCAAAAATCCATGCCATTCAATAATCTTCCTTTATCAACTGCAACTCTTGATCTGTATCATCCTTCACCAACTGCTATTGACTCTTTTCAAGATACTATTATGCCTTCCTATGTTGAAGTTTACATCTCATACATCGTCTGCCACTTCTCCTTCTGTAGAGTTTTCGACTCTTAAAATTCAGCCACGCCATATTCTTTGCCTCTTCTAATCAGTCCACTTTCAACATCATCTCCTATGGATAACACTTCTATACAAACCTTGTCTTTATTTTTGTCATCTCAATTCTACACAACTTCTACACTCGTTTTGGAAATTTCTAATTTTTGTTTTCAAATGTCACAGCCTTTTGTTATTTTTGTCACCATCAACAATGTTCTTATCCAGCTCTCTGACCCTGTTAGGTGTCTAGGAGTCATATTCAATAAAGATCTCACCTGGAAAGCCCAGATGATGGCTCTTAATCACAAAGTCACTAACATCTTCAACTCTTATGATACCTAACAGGAACCCATTGAAGCTTAACTCCACCTTTTCATTTATACGCATATGACCCCTTTTGTATGACCATGTATTTCATGTGGTCATACTGCTTAAATTTCTGCTTCTCCTAAATTTTA
This sequence comes from Limulus polyphemus, assembly GCF_000517525.1. Lineage (NCBI taxonomy): Eukaryota > Metazoa > Arthropoda > Merostomata > Xiphosura > Limulidae > Limulus > Limulus polyphemus. Next base: position 657,863 of record NW_013665689.1, read on the forward strand.
TAGTCTTCTTTAAATTTTTGAGTGACATGTCTTATGTTTAGCTTTCAACATGAAACTTCTTAGTCCTAGCTAGGAACTGTATGATTGAATCATTTTTCTTTCAATACTTTTGCATTTATGCAAACTTCACACCAAATACATTCATATATGTTTTCTTTATCGGAATGTCCTATTTTATGATATCGTTATTTGAAACATTCATCATTCAAAGAGGCTGTTGCAACCAACTGATTTTTTTTATTTGTATATTATGTACTTCCAATTTATAATCCTAATCGTGTAAATCTTTCGATACCACATTTAACAATTATATATATTTGGCTAATTAACTCTTTTCATACAAAAGCGGCCGATGTGACTAACTTTGTAATTACAAAATAACCATGAGAGTTTCCATACTATAACTTTTAATATGTTTTTTGTATCTTCAAGAAATTTGGCAGGCTTTCTGTAACCATTACAAGTCTTTTGTACAAAACAAAATCAGATTTTTTAATCATGTATTATTATTAATGATTTGTCCATTAATATATGGATCAGAGTATTCACTGTTCCGAGTGCAATAAGATTTTCATGTTAAGATTAAGTATACGTTTCTTCATCTGAAAATTTTAAAGTTTCATTTACATAACCTATAAAACCTCCTCAATAAATATCAAATGTGTTTTTTCGCCAAATCTTTATATTTTATCTGTTAGTTTCTCTAACCTAACTCTAAACGAATTCGGTGTATTTGACCGACCGTGTAACCATCATTAAAATACAAAAAATCTAAATTACCCTTTCTTTCGTGCTAGAGTGACTGTAGATTGTAACAGGAAACTCAAATTGTTTATCCTAAATAGCTTAAAGTTTGTAACAGTATACATCTGTTTATACTTAATTTTATAGCCTTTTCAACCGCGTCTGACAAATAATTCTACCACACAAGTTGTAAATCACTTTGGTGAACGAGTATATCAAGTTACTGTACAGAATGGCCTAACACACTAGCTGCTCGCGAACATATTTCGAGAATAAATTATTATTATTTTACGGAACCTAACCTGATGTAACCTAATAAGTTTCTTTTTTCTTTTATTACTTTTATAGGAATAAACAAAGAATATACGTTAAAAAATAAGAAATATAATACTTACCTTTGATCTCTTGCTTTTTTCCTGTCGGTTGTTAATGAAATTTAAGCTTACGTTCTAATACTGATTGTACTAGTACACTAAATAATTTGTATTTACATATACAATGTACATACGTACACAAAGCAAACAGTTTCTATAACTAATATACCATGACATAAACATTAAAACTGAAGATGAAATTGACAACACTTTATACTGAAAAAAATGTAGCATTATATGTTATTCGATAGATTAAATCTTTGCTTTTCTATTGGTTATAAATGGCATAGTATAAAACGTAACAGAGATTTTTAGCAATTTGTAAAAGAGTATTTGTTTGTAATGAAGCACAAAGCTACGCAATGGGCTATCTGTGCTCTGCTCACCAAGGGTATCGAAACCCAGTTTCTAGCGTTGTAATTCCGCAGACATACCGCTGTGCCACTGGAGGGCTGTAAAGAGAGGATGTGACATGTGGGCGTGACAAGGTGGTCTGAGTTTCTAGCTTATGACTCCGTAAAGAAATAAGATTAAAGAGTATAAAAATTATACTTTATCTCAGTAATATCTATATTATAATAAGGACCTTACGTTAAATTTTATAATTTCTCTTACTCGGGGAGATTGAAGTTTTTTCCTAATGAGAGCTTTAAACTTATATAACATTAAAATTTGATTTATAAATATTTATTCGTATATATATATTAATAATAAAGTAGTTTAATTAACTTTTGAATGTAACCCTTTAAAGGTCGTGACATGCGCACTTTGACCTTCCCCTTACAAGAAGGTTACATGATTCGTTTCTTTCAAATTTGCTCCATTTATTACATTTCTGTCACACAAATATAAAGTTCCTTTCCAAATCATAACACACCTGTTTTCATGTATTGACTGATTTTGTTATACAACCATTATGTATTTATTACTTGTCAGTCTCTTTACAGCTCTTGGCCTAAGAAAAGGCACAGCCTGCTAATGACTCGCCAGCCCTTGGTCTAGAAGGAAATTATAAGAAAATATTTTTAAATCTTCAGTGGAGTCGAACCTGGCATTGTATGTATGCATAGTTCCATAGATTATTTCCCAGGATTCATGTGGTTTTTCCCTACTAGTTGACGTGACTCTAGCATGTGATGTTTTTCAGTTATACACACATGCAGTGAGCTGGATTGAGGTTGGAAGACATGGGTTCTGAAAAAAATCCTCTAGTGCTTTGGGTTACTTTTACCGTCTGGGAGGAACCATTCATTTTTCACCGATCTCCATTCTCAGTCTAATATTAGATTTAAGTTATTCCTCTAATCGTCAGAAGGATATATTGTAAGTATAAAAACAGTGAATTACCTTCAGAAAACTAAATATTTTAGGAGCTTGTATATCTGTTAATATATAATAATAAAATTGGACTATTATCATTACACACTTTTTCCAATCATTACAAATATAATATTTAACCTTATGCTGATTATAATTAATAGTTTAATGCATTGCTTTACTTTAACTACTTAGAACACTTGTTTATGAAATCTCTCAACATCCATGTTTAACGTTAAGTAGTAAAATCATTATTCATAGAAGAACCATAACCTAGCAGGTACCCAATAATTATTAAATAAAAGCCTCTAAGTGCCTTGAGTTTAAGCTAATGTGCTATATGATATCAGATCAATAAAGTGCAAGATAAAATATCACACTTCATCACATACATATACTGAAATGAATATATTACAATATATCAAATATAACCCTTTATAAGTCATCACAACTTATTCCAGCAATGATAAGAAAGGGTGTTGAAGTGAAAGATATTAAGTGAGAAGAGACAAGTACAACATTTATTATATTTATCTAATTTACACTGAAATTAGTTGCATCTATAATTTATAATATATAATTTATTCTTTATTTGTTGTTTATAAGTTTAAGAGTATCATAAATTTAAATTCAATATTATTTAGTGTATGCACTTTCTCTAAACAATTCAGTAGTTATAATAGTAGAAAAGACATCAGCTAAGATGACTAACATCACTTGACTAGAATTACTCTTTGTCAGTTATTTAGAATTAGTAAGTAAGAACGTAACTTAGACATCGTATAAAATAGTGTTTCAAATATAAAGGTTTTCATACAATGGAGCTTTTGAAAAATCGTTAAAATAAATCATCTCGTTTGTTTTTAAGGAGAATATTATAAGGTATATTAAAGCAATTATTTAAATATAATACACTATATGGTGTTTTATCCTCTGACCTCTATTCTCATATCATACTGAATGAATGATCTCTTGTTTTTTAAATTCATTTTTAAATGTGTCAAATGTTCTACTTACTTCTTTCACTTTGATTTGGTTTTATTTTTTTACCCCATCTTACTCAGCATTACTTTAACATTTTAACTTACTGGTTAGGCTCGACCATTGGTTCTCAAAGTGTAGTTCGCAAATCACTGATAGTTCGAGAGGATCCTCCAGGTGGTATGCAGACTGGTTCAAAATGCAAGTTTCATCAAAAGCAACACCATTCTTCCTATTAATTCTGATGATTTTTTTCCTGTGGTAAGCGAAAGTGGGTGGGATAGGACCAGTAGGTTGTCCGCGGTGCCTTTTGCCCCGCTGAAGTGGTTCGCGGATGAGAAAGTTTCAGAACAACTGGGCTACTCTATCATATAATCTTAACTTAATATCCATCCAAAAATGCTTTATCTCAAATAGTAAATGATATCTCCTAAACGTAGCAAAATAAAACAACTTCGCATTACTCACATTACATCGTTTATTCATGTGCTGTAAAAATGAATTTACATTTAGCTTAGCTCATAATTTACCAAATCACATTTTATTCAATGTAACTCAGTGATGATTATTGTGTTAGTTTGGAGTAAGTAACTTGAGAATTAAGTTTGCCAAAACAGATATGTATGGTTATTTAAGGTCTCCTTGAATATGTTTGTGGGAAAGTGAGTAAAATAAGTTGATGATCAAGAAAATCCAATAAGGAGACAAGATAAAAATATAGTAACTTAACAATTTACATTCTTTAAGAAATGTAACAAGTTTATTCACAATATGCACCTTATTTATGGAAATGCTTTAAAACTGTTTGGTTGATTTTTAATTAAACAACGGTGAGAGGGCGACAGTCTGGAAATAATGTCGTAGGTTTTTCTCTATAGAATTAGTTATCGAAAGTTAAGTATATCCATAATTCCAAGCACTCAAGAAGCTTATGGATCACCACATCACTTTTTATAGATATCACACCCCTGACAACAGAAATAACCATACAAGCAATCATACAAAATCCTAAAGCATTTCATTTTCTCATAAAAGAATAACTAATTGAAGTTAACTCTTCCTTGCTCTCAAATTAATGAAATACATTAAATTCTGTAACCAAACTAGTGAGACTATTTCATAACTTAAGTCACATTTAAGGCCAGCTTACATCAAGAACTTGATGAATAATAAACACAAGGAAAACATTTAGTTATACATAGATCATTCTCGAAGTATCTCATGCGTCATTAACATCTACATAGACATAAAAGGAGAGAGTATTGTAAAAAGTGGGACATCAAAGTATGCTTGAATCAATAATGATAATAAACAATAAAACAAACATGCATTTTGGACCAGTCTGCATACCACCTGGAGGATCCTTTCGAACCATCAGTGAAAGATTAAAATATTGAACATTAACAAATTCTAAAGATTAAAATATTAAACATTAATAAACTCGAAATATTAAAACATTAAACATTAAATTATAAACCTCCTACCTCGCAATATAGAAGAAAAAAATTGATACACTTTTGGTCTAAATCAAACAAATTTCAAGCCGAGATGCAAACCTTCTATAAATAGAGTAGGGATGAAACACAATTCAAAAGATTCTGGTTTAAATATGATTGGAGAAACAGCTTGTTTTGAGGGAATAATGTTCACAGAATCATTAAAACTAATTCAGTTTACAGTTTAGGTTCATTCTTATAAAACTATATAATAATCATCAATGATAAATTGTAATATAATTCAGAATCTATTTATATATGAAAATACGTAGGTAGATAAATAATAATTTATATTCACATTATGAATAGCAAAGATTTATTGTGTAATTAGGTAAATATGAGCTGTAATGGTGTTTTTCATTACACTTTATCAAACGTTTGCTCATTACATAGTTTAGTGCTGAAAACGTTTTAGAGATCTGTGAATACAGTTCAACACTTATCACATTTGCTTTTTACAATAACAATGTGTTAAAAGAGTTTAAATATCATAAGGTAGTGTCTGAGTGAACGAACTTAAACAAACAGTGAAATGTACGATTAGTTATCAGAACTCTGCTTGATTTATCATGATACCATTTGTGAAGATGCTGCTTGGACGAATCAACTGATTTCTTCAAGTTTCTTCATAATATCTTCTTACCCTAGTGTATTAAGCATGTGAAACATAACACATGTGTATATATTTATCAACATGTTCCAGAAATACGTATTATGTGTTTTCAAAGTGACAAATTTTTCCTATCGATAATATTTAAAATGTTACAGAAGTTGTGTCAACTACTAGGAATGTAACCATGGGTGTTTCCATGAAATTACCTTTATTTGATATTAATTATGAAAAAAAACAGCATCAACATATGAGTTTTAGTTAATCTGCGGGAATTTCGTAAGGCTAAGAACATTTTTTTTATGTTCTTAGTTGTCTCTATCATCACAGATGTAATGTTAATGTACATTCCACTTGCTAATTACATTATGTTTTCACTACTGACTGTAGCAACAGCTCTATGTATAGATAACTTAAGGAAACGTTTTGGACATTTTACGAAGAAAATTATTTGGTGATGAGTACACAGCGAAACCTTTATTACATTAGTATGATAAAACTCACAGTACTCTCCGATACATTTTTTATGACTGTGTTTGTTTGTTTATTTTGAATTTCGCGCAAAGCTACACGAGGGCTATCTGCACTAGCCGTCCCTAATTATGACTGTGATACTATGTCATTTGTTTTTATAAATCAGAAAATTGTTGTTTAGCTTAACTTTATGGACTTCATAGTTCTTACACTATGAACTGGGTCCAATTCTACTAAAACTTTATAGTAATCTCAAAGGATGTAATGTTGCTATTAAAAAAATGGTTTATTTTGGAAGAACTCTTAAGATTTATTCACAAAATTTTATTGAAACTAATGAAACAGAATGTGTGAAAAACAAATAGTATAGATTTATTTAATGAAAACTGAATATCTGTAAAATTTAAATCTACTCATGTGAAAATACATTATCGGTGAAGCCACAGATAATTGAAGAACGATAAAGAAAGTTACATATATCCAAATACAAATATCCAGCCGCTGAAAGTATCGGCGAATAAACAAGCCTATTACTATCTATCTATATACTCCTAAAACTCTGAAATTGTTTGTTTGCTTATTTGTGTGCTTGTCGGTAATTAAATACAGCAAAAATTTCTACGCGCCGTTATAACACATTTTCATCTCATCATTTAATTTCTGTTGTGCATATATTGTTGTATAGAAGATATTTTAAAGTGATTCATCAGGTGGAAAACGAATAGATAGATAGATAAACCGACTTGTGGCGCCATCTAGTGTACCTAAATTCATCTAGCAATTTCCATAAAAGTGACCCGAAAAACGAGGCTAACTCGGTAACCCGTGGCCCGATTTTAACGAAACTTCTTTTATTCTGTTTATATTATCATTTCTATTCTAATTTCATTACAAATATGCAGTATTGTGCACCGGAACAACAATAAAATGGACCTACAATATTATTGACTGTTTTCAAATAGTAACTATGGAGACGAGTTAATAAAATAAAAATCAAGTCGAGAACAACAACAAAATTTTATAAACGAAGACCTCTCGCCGAACGTTGGCTATTATATTATGTTCTTGTCAATGTTCCAATCTTCATTAAAAGGCGTAAGATGACAAAAACAAGATATTGAAGAATCTATCTATATACTACTAAAATTCTGAGATTGCTTGTTTGTTTGTTTGCTTATTTTCTTAGTCAAAAAATCATTCACACTACCGTTCATGCTTTTTACGAAACTTCTTACTTCACTTTTTGAAAAATGAAATGATCTTTCCTTTTACTCTCGATCAACAATCAAATATCTTTTCTTGAATTATGAATAACAAGAATGGATTGAAATATTTAATTAAATTACCTCAAAATAAACCTTCATTTCGGTGCAATATTGAAATTAGCTTGAATTTTTCATAACCTCTGAATAGTGGTTGACCCAACGGGTCACGGTGGTCTAGTATTAAACTAAAAACCTTTGAAAGGGTACTTCAAGATGATGCTTTCATTTGGTATATAAACATTCTTTATTGTATTTAGGAATTCATACAAAATGTAAGTTACATTTTAGATCGCATGTGAGAAGCACGAATAAATGAAGATGAAGAAATCAGATTCTGGTGTCTATAACTTACAGCACAAGAAGATTATCATCTTAGAATTAAAGATAAATGAAGAATAACAACATTTTTTATATAAAGACAAAAGAAAAGATAAGAACTTCAACTACGTACTGGAATATATATATATAATATTATGAATAATTAGAAAGGTGTCCATAGTTACCACATGCAATTAATCATGCCTTATTTATTTATCATAACTGTAAGCTCAAAATTTCAACAAATATTATGATAACTAATTACAACAATCAATTCTAAATAAATGGTATAAACTGAAATGATTTGTTACATACCTTGTTCCATCTTCACAGGTTCTTTTGCGTGAAAAAGAAAAAACAACAACACTTAAATGCTTTTGTTAATGACACCGAAAGTTTGCAAAACTAACGATTAGAAAATTATATTTAAACTAAGAAATAATACAAACAGATGTCTCAAGGCATGAACATTGGTATTAACTAAATGGATTAAGACTTAAATTCATTAAATTTACTGTTACTGGAAGCCCTAGTTAGTTCAGTAAGTTGGTCGGTCGATTGACTAGCTGTTAGGTTAAAATCATTAGCAATCGTTCAATACTTCTTTCTACATTGATTTGGCAAAACGATATCAATAGATCTATATTTTTCCTTTCTGTTCTCGAACTGATGAATCATTGTATCCGAATCATTATGTGTTCATTTTATAACTTTGCATATACCTAATCAGAACAGTATATTAATTTAGTTATCGTAATTCAATTAATTATGGTTCTGATCCATGAAAATAGTTTGCTTTGGTCAGTTACTAATGATAATTTGTGTTAAAATAACAATGCTCAAAATAGGTAGCGTTTATCAAAATAAAATAGGTAGTTTTAAAATGCTTCACGAGATGGCAACACTTGCACGAACTATGGTTTGTATTCTTATTGACACGAAACTTCAAGTATTTGATTTTAAATATTCATTATACTATTCATATCAAGCTGATCATTAGTCAACTATGGACTATCAGCGCTTTACCCACAACAGGGAGTTCCGAATTTGAGCGTTATTAACCCTTAAGTTTATATCTGAATCATCGTTTTACCTTTACTAACATCATTGTTACATTATACGTTCAACTATTTCCAAAACCAATATAGGTGCGAAAGTCAATGCTGGGTAGACTAGAAAGGCCAATATTCGCACTCGAATGTAAAAAGTCTTCCTCCATCCAGTATCTTCGATAAGATTCTCAGAATAAAATAAGTTTCAATAGAGAATAGTATTAATGGTATATACACCCGTCAGGCTAGCTGGAATACGACATACAAAACAATTAGCGAAACGCTATTTATATCATCAGTTACTTGAACAACAACTACTGTAGTGTAAATCAGATCAAGTTAGTGAACTGTGTTTTTTATCATTTTTATTTAACACAGATCTCACCTTCACCCTGAGGCGAAATAATGTTTTTGAGAGGCAGGGCAAGGAACAAGAAATGCCAGTAACTATTTCTTGGAGAGTGGCCTTACATACACCTATGGAAAGTCCTCAGTTTGATGTATTCAAATATTCAATGTATATGATTGTAACTTATTTTAGTCGGGTGGTATGGGCAGTCAAAGAGACAGAGGGTTTCAGAGGGATAGTACCATCTTAACACCAATTGATTATCTTTTTTATTTTCAAATAAAATTTATGACATTTCTACGTTGTCTGCTTGAGGTTAGAGACCTAATCTCTGATCTTCTGGTCTGTCAAAAGGCTACTGCTACTACTATCACTACTGTCCTTGTCAGCACCAATCTTGGTTTCGAGTATAGTCATGACATCTTTGGACTTGGTAGGTGGATTTGCGTCAACAAGGGTTGTCAAAATGTCCACAGTGATCGCCTTCACAGCAACTTCAATCTTTACATCTTACACATGCAGGTAATCGAGGGAATAATGGTGATTGATGATCACATACCGAAGAGTATCAAAGTTCCAATCACAGTCAGTGGGGCTTGAGTTTGTCTTCTGAAGACCTGCTGGGATCTGGTCTGGAAAATACAACATTCGGCAAAGAACAAGAAGGTTCACACGTAATGGCCCAATCGGCTGCACAACAAGAAGTGGTTTTCTGCTAATGATGACGTGGCCAGTCATAACTCAGTAACTTTTTTTTTTCCCGAATAAGAAGTCGTAAAGTGCGATGGTCATATCTCAGCTTATTTAAGTTTCATTAAAATCGAATAAATCTCGGATTTTTACGACCAATTCTTGCCATCGAGGCGCCTTTGTTTGAGGGAGAGACTTTTGTTAAGTTATTATACATCAGAATTACGTTTATGATTTTTATTAATATCAATTACTTATTTCTATTTTAACACTAAGTAGTTGGTTATTACATATATAAATTTTAATTAATTATTATTTTATTTGAATGAACATTACTCATCGTTGAGAAAAGCTGGTGAACCAGTAAGTTAGTCTTTTTTTTTTTACTTTGGAGTGGGTCAACTGGCCACAACGTCAACGGGAAAAGACAACTTTAGCAATTATAAAAACAGAAGAGATAATGAAAGTAAAAAAAAATGATTTAATGTTATGTCAACCACACTATATCTGCTTTGTCCAGTGCCGAAGGCCTTTCCGACAAAACCAAAGTTAGCAGGTCGGCTGATATACACAGACAGAATAGTAAGCGAGAACCTATTTATATCATAAATTTTTGAACAACAACTGTTTCAGCGTGAACTAGACTAAACTGACTATAATTACTTGAACAACAACTGTTTCAGCTTGAACTATACTAAGCTGACTATAATTACTTGAACAACAACTGTTTCAGTGTGAACTAGACTAAACTGACTATAATTACTTGAACAACAACTGTTTCAGCTTGAACTAGACTAAGCTGACTATAATTACTTGAACAACAACTGTTTCAGCGTGAACTAGACTAACCTGAGAGCTGAAACAACAACTGTTTCAGCGTGAACTAGACTAAACTGACTATAATTACTTGAACAACAACTGTTTCAGCGTGAACTAGATTAACTAATGCCATTTTTTTATCAATTTTATTTAATTAATTAACATCAACTATTTATTTTAATTTTTACATTTAAAAATTAATTAACTAGACTAACCTGAGAACTGACTATAATTACTTGAACAACAACCGTTTCAGCGAGAACTAGACTAACTTGTGAACTGAATGTCATTTTTTATACATTTTATTTAATTAATTAACATCTACTATTTATTTTAATTTTTACATTTAAAAATTAACTAGACTAATCTGAGAACTGACTATAATTACTTGAACAACAACCGTTTCAGCGTGAACTAGACTAACTTGTGAACTGAATGTCATTTTTTTATACATTTTATTTAATTAATTAACATCTACTATTTATTTTAATTTTTACATTTAAAAATTAATTAACTAGACTAACCTGAGAACTGACTATAATTACTTGAACAACAACCATTTCAGCGTAAACTAGACTAACTTGTGAACTGAATGCCATATTTTAGCAATTTTATTTATTTAATTAACATCAACTATTTATTTTAATTTTTACATTAAATTGCTTATTATTAATATTATTTGTTCATTTATTATTTTACTTCAGTTAACATTACTGGTCATTCAGAAGATCTGAGTAAAAAAAACTAGATTTTTTATCATCTCGGAGTGGGTCAAGTGGAGAAAACTACAGTAGTAATTGTAAGGACTTATAGGTGAATGTACAGAAGGATGTAATAATATATCAATCCCACTATATATCTGCTATATAGTAGTGATCAAAACAGTATCTATATCATCAGTAGCTTGTACAACAGCTGCTTTGATGTAAACTAAATTAAGTTAATGAACTGTAATTTTTGTCAATTTTATTTAAATCACTCCAGAATTTGATTTGTAATGCTTATGAACATCAATAAAAATCCCTTGTAATGCTTACATATGTATTTGTTTGTTTGTCTTTAAACAAATTGCTTCACAATGGTCTATCTATGCTGAGCCCAACACGAGTATCAAAACTCGCTTTTTAGCGTTATGAGCCCATAGATTTATCGCTAAGCCCCTAGAGGAGCTCTTACATATGAAGACAAAGTCTTTAAATTCGGTGCTTGATTGTGATTTTTTTTACCTGTGACCTCTGTAAAATCAAAAGGTCCCGCGGTTGGACAACGGTAAGTTTACGACCTCACGACGCTAAAATCCGTGGATTGAGTGAACAGAGTGCGCTTAGCCCATTGTGTAGCTTGGCATTAATAAGCAACAGCAAGAACAAAATTAAAAGAAAGGAACAAATCCCAAATTTCTACGTACCATTGTGCAAATTCTCCTCTAGAATGATTGAAGTATAAAAGAATAATAGGTATTTTTTTTACCCTTTAACCTCATAAAATCGCAACAAATGCACAGGTCTTATATCTGTCTGCTTCAATCTGTGTGCATTGTTGTAAGTGCAAAGTATTATTTGGATTGATTGAAATATAAAGGTATAGTAAACGAAATTTCTAATTTTTGCTATATTTTTTATACTTTTAATCTCTATAAAATCAAAAGAAAAGCATAAATCCCAGATCTGTAGTAATTAACGTAAAGCATTTTTGTGCCAAGTCTTATTCGGGCTGATGGAAACGTAAGGGTACTGCAGACCATAATATGCGTTTTTTTTTGTATTGTTGACCTTTGAGCTCCAAAATTCAAAAGAGTGATCTACAAAATGAAAACTATTCTGGTAAACGCCATATTTACGCAAATAAATCAAATTTACTGTAATGTATATTGATAACAGTGAATATTTTAATATATTTTTTTTATTTTAGTTCAGTTACTAAAATGTTTTTTACAGTCACAATTTTCAACGATAGAGACACTTATTACTATTCTAACAATTGTAAGTCGAAGTTATTGCTTTCAAATAGATAGTAATATCTAAGATAAATCTCAAAATACCATTTGAATAAAGGCAAATTTAATCAAAGAGTTATATATTATTGTTGTTGTTTGTTATTAAGCACAAAGCTATACAAAGAGCTATCTATGCTCTGCCTACCACAGGTATTAAAACATTTAAAACATGGGGAGCATTTTATTGTAAAATCTGTAAATCGAAGGCACTGTTTTCAAATATATAGTAATATTCAAGACAAATCTCAAAATGCCATCTGAACAAAGGTAAATTTAATTGAAGAGTTATAAATTATTGTAAAAACTGTAAACCGAGAGCATTTGCTTTCAAATAGATGGTAATATCCAAGGTAACTCTCAAAATGCCATCTGAACAAAGGTAAATTTAATCGAAGAGTTATAAGTTATTGTAAAAACTGTACATCGAGAGCATTGATTTCAAATAGATGGTAATATGCAAGGTAACTCTCAAAATGCCATTTCAACAAAGGTAAATTTAATCGAAGAGTTATAAATTATTGTAAAAACTGTAAATCGAGAGCATTGGTTTCAAATAGATGGTAATATCCAAAGTAAATCTCAAAATGCCATCTGAACAAATGTAAATTTAATCGAAGATTTATTCAATTAACAACAATCTATCCATAAGTGAAGAATAGAAAGTTTGGTACAGGTCCTTAATTTATATACTGAGCATGAAATTTGAGAACTACACGTAATCATACTTAATAATCATACATCCGAGACAAATGGAGAGAGATGTCAGAGTGAATAAATTCTAAATAACTCTTTTGGTTTAGAGATCTGTTTTCACTTATTTTATTAAAGAACGCAAAAGAACAACAGCAGTAACATGATGATTAAAGAGTTTCTGCCTAGAAGTACACTCTTTAAAATGTATACATTTTCAACAAAGAAATTCAACGAATATTTCAATTTCACTTTATTTGTTCGTTGTAAAGACAAATTTTATATCAAATAAATAACATTTATAGAAGACAGGGCGTGGAGCTATATTTCAAACTTTACAAACACACACTCACACAAATTAAATAAAAATATAGGTAAGTACCTTAAAATTGGATTAACATCTACGATTTCAAAAAGTCTAAAGCCATAGCCACTGTATTCTGTAGATCCAAGACAATTACCGAATTTGTTTTGCCTAAACGTACTTCTTGTTGTCGGCCTATAATTCTAGGAACGTCAATATGGATATGTCTCTATTGAAAATACTGTACTTTCGAATTGATGCCAGAATGAAAAGTTGAGTCTTGCGTGACGTCTGATTTACGCTATTCGCATTAGCTGAGTCACGATACGAAATGTTGAACTCCAATACACCAAGGGCCACAATAGAGAAGTCATTAGAGTTCATAACTGTTCAGCAAAGCATCAATCATAATCTCCTACTTTTAACAAGCTTCTGAAGCAATTCGTAATTAGCTATAAATTATGACTTTCTAAAAAAAGTGCATACATTTTTTTTTTTAGTTTCAGGGAGTTCAAGATAACTTACTGCCTCTCCACGTTATTTCAATTGTATTCTAAATGTGATTAATCATAAAGAAATTAGTCAAGAACTTGCCAAGAATTTTCTGTCATCTATGATTGAGTTGCAAAAAAGCTTTTCGTTTTTTTAACTTAGAGGATCATATGTTGAAAATATAATTTTACATTAATACAACACGTAAGTTTGTTTGTAATTAAGCACAAAGCTACACGCTGGGCTATCTGTGCTCT
>NW_013665689.1:672366-679848 GCF_000517525.1 Limulus polyphemus
CTGGGGGGGGGGGGGCAACAACACATAAGAAATATAAATTCTCTCACGATTCAATTTGTTTTCGAATTTCCGATACAGTTCTCGCTAAGGATTGCCATGTTTCGTTACAAAATACATTGGGATTTTATAGCTCTGTAACACATCACATTTCTTTTCATATCATTTTCAGCTGCAACTATCAGTTTCAAAAGTTTTGTCACGCATAACATTTTGCTAGCAATGTTATCACATTTTACTCGTAACTTCCTGAAATTCATTTTATATATCTCTGTTACATATTACAATCTGATCACAAGATTCCTTCACAACTTCCTTTCTATACAGAAATTGTGTCACAATCTGTTCGTAAGTCTCTCACATATTTGATTTTGTTTGTGTAACTCAGTCTCAAATATCGCCTGCGTATAGAGTTGTGTCACAAACTAAACATCATTTTATGCATAAAAATCCACACTTCATCAATAAAACATGTAACTTTATTTTACAAATCCGTTTTAAATTCTATTTTGTGTCTGTGACTGTGTTGCAAGTTTTGCTCTTTATCTGAGTTTCTATTACATAGTAACTTAGTTACTAGTATTTTTCCAATCATCTCATTTTTATAGATTTCTATATAAGTAACAAAACTATTTCTAAGTTTCCATTTTAATTTTGTTTATAGGCCTAGTCAAATCACACATTTAGGGCATAAGAAGCTGTATCTTCTCCAACTTTTTTAGAAACGTGGTTATATAGATTTCTTTTTGTTTATATCAATATGCCATTTGAATCATTTGTTCGTGTATTTTTGTCACATCTTTTTCTATATTTGTTTGAAATTAGTGATACTGATTCTGAGCTCCATAAAGTCCTGTTATCAGATAACGTTTATCGGAGTTAAAAGTCTGTCTAGTTAGTCCTATTTTCAAAAGGTGCATAACACCTAGCATGGCAAAACACAGACGGCTAATAGGTGAAAGGTTTGATATTGAATTACAACAAGTTTGACGATAATTTCAACCTGATCATTATTTACTGACTTAATAAGGGTTTCCACCGAAAAAAGTAAAGGGGGGAGAAATAGTATTTCAACAGCACTTTGTCTAATGTGCATCGCCACTGGCGAGACTGAGCACCCAATGCCAGAGCTTATGAGACCCGTTGGGTTTCAACATGCAGGTACTTAGTTTAAACACTTTGAAACTAACGTGGGCTAAGCACGTAAATGAAGCCCGAACTAGAGTCTGGAAATATATGAGCTATGCTAGGAATCTGACAGCCAAAAACATAGGAACATAAATTAAACCATTATTAAAATATAGGTTATCTATATAAAACAGGTAATTGAATACACACATGCCCGGTATGGACAAATGTTGCACCCACATGCATAAAAGGTAGGTTAAAAATTGTACAAAATTCAGTATTCTAGACAGCATCTACAATATCCAGATCTACATCGTTAGCGTTTTTACATAAATACGCAAACTTGTAGTCGCACTAAATTACCTTCGGACAAATCTAAATACAAATTAACTGTTATGCGCAATAGACTGCAATTGCATACATGATGAAAGCAGGCTTAACTTCCTCTACCCAATTAATATCTATCATAAGTATAATAAAAGGCCACCCACAGTTAGCATGTAATCATATCATTAGCTTAGAGAATTATGAATTTATTGTTTGTTTGTTTCATCTTTGAATTTTGCGCAAAGCTACACGAGGACTATCTGCGCTAGCCGTCCCTAATTTAGCAGTGTAAGACTAGAGGGAAGGCAGGTAGTCATCACCACCTACCGCCAACTCTTGGGCTATTCTTTTACCAACGAATAGTGGGATTGGCCATAACATTATAACGCCCCCACGGCTGAAAGGGCGAGCAGGTTTGGTGGGATGGGGATTCGAACCCGCGACCTGCAGATTGGGAGTCGAACGCCCTAACCACCTGGCCATGCCGGGCCATGAGTGTATTAAAAGGGTTTTCATGTGCAATACACTCCTAGGTATTTAATCTAGTAAAAATTATGTGGTTATCATTGGAACTGTTTGCAATGTGCTGGAGTTTCGTACAAACCTAATGAAGAGCTGGTGATAACAGCACAGTAAATGTTAACAGTATTATATACAAGGAGACGGCCTTAGAAAGGAGTTACAGTACGTATAGAACCGTTGGGTACAAACACTGATCTTCGTGTACTGATAAAATTAGTATTTTCCTAAATAACCCATACTACAACATAAACTCAAATCCATCAATTATTATTGCACGCGACCATCCAAGGTCAAACTAAACCCAAATTCCATTCCGGAAAGATAGATAGACGTTTAAGGAGACAACAAGTCTTGTCTTCGGACAAATAATATTTATGTATAATTAGCAAAGATCACATGGCATATATGAAATAGACTTATTTACTACTGGGATAAAAATTTAATCATTTCTTCTATTTTTCACATTCTGATGTAATATATAACGTTTCAACAGGAACTCTAATGCTTAATTAAGTTCACAGATAAAAAAATGTGTTTTCCAAATCATCCAAAACTAAGGTATTTAATCCAAGGACAGTGAAACTCTTACTTTGTTTTGTATTCATATAAAACAAAACTAAGGTTTTATTTCAAGCCATGCTAGAAAACTTCTGATGTAAGCACAATGAAATAGTATTTAAAAAGTGTGTACTTAAAACTTTATTTACAGTACAGGTGTATTGTCTATCCTTTCTGCAATTAGTTGCACTGCATGAAACTAAGCCATTGTTTGTTCAAAAAAGGATGTATTATATGTTGATGTTCGCATACTTTTTAGAACACAAATTAATAGCCTTTCTAAGAATTTCTCATAAAGTAGTTGATTATTTATTTATTTATTTTGAAACGCTTTTATTATTAATAACGCATTAGTAGTCAAGCGTCTTTAATGAAACAGTTGTCAGAAGAAAACGGTAAAGTGAACTGAGTCCTACGTCTGAATTGGTTTAATATAATTAAAAAAAGTTTATATTAACTCTCAAACCATGAGCCATTAGGCAATATGATTTTTTTTAAGGAGAGGACGTTCACGTGTCTCTTATATTTTTGAATAAAAAGTGAAATTTAGAACATAATCGTGAGTTAAACGTTGCGGTTTGTCTGATATCACGTTTTATTTTAACCTCATATTCAAGAATAAAAGCTCACGTTCTTTTCTTTACATTTTCACTATTGAAAATGTAGTTAGTGGCAGAGCGCTTAAGTATTCTGCTTAAGAGCTGGTTTTCTTAGCTTAATTGCAAACAATTCTAGCATTCTAAAGCGAAACTTCTTTCGCTCTATTTCTGGAAATGTTTTTCCACAAACATTGAACACCTATCTGATAATGTTTCAATAAAAAAAGTTGTAAAATAACTAAGCACAGCCATAACAGACGCAGAGTAATATTCGAAATCCTTTGTTATATACAGTGTTTATTTTTACGTTAACTCTGAACCCATACGAACATTTACACTTGTATCATACACAGTTTTAACTTAGAAATGCCTTTCGCAATTACACAGGGTAATTCAGACATCCGTTGTCTGATAGATATTTTGGAAACGAAGGAGTAAATGAAAATAGTTTTTAGTGGTATGGTATTTAGGTTTAATAGGTCTCTAGAAAATAGTTTTTAGTGGTATGGTATTAGATTTTATGGGTCTATTCTATTAATACGTAGCATACTCTTAAAATGTCGATAGCAATGGTATACACAATACTAAATAAAACAGCTTATACCATAGTTACTAAAATCACCCTTCAAGAACAACCATAATGGCATACACACATCTATTACATTTATATAAGTTTTGCAATCCGACAAAAGCAAACTTAGGTATGAGGTGAAAGTCAAAATTCTGCATAAGCATGTCATCTCACCTTTAAAGTGTGCAAATGGTTAAAAGTATTTAAGTAAAAGTTCCCGACATAAAGTAGCACACAAGCATTGTGTTGTTTTAGATGTTTCCAATTCACCTAAATTCTCCTACGCTATTCGGTTGAAGAAAAATTAACATGGTCCTATTGTATACAGAGTGTCATTAAAATGCCCATCCATCCTGCTGCCATATTTATTCCGAACGGTTCCCAGATGAACGTTATCCTTTACAATAGATGACAGGAAATGTGAAACAGCGGCTGCGTACTACAGATTTATTTACGCATATATGATACACGAGCAAACCAAGAACAGAAACCGATACTGTAAATTAAGCTGTAATATTGGTATTTATCACATTTGAGTAGCACTTTTAACACAGCTATTGATGATTGTTTATCAAGTTTCTTAATACTAATTAGAATCTTTATCCCCATCTGCATTTCTTCTTCTAATGTTGTTGTTGAGGGGAGTCTTTTAGTCATTTTTTGTTTAAATCTTTTTTATTAGTTATTGTCTGCAGTTTGTAATTGACATTTCTGGTGTATGATCTTTTAATAAAAGTCATGAAGGACATGCCCTTGAAACTGACATTGAATAACCCCTAGTATTGTAGGCCCACAACACGCCATTCCATAACACTAACAATGTTCTTATACCTCTCCATTTGTGAATTGTTCACCAGTCAGTGGACTTCTGAATCATCAAGTATAAACTTCATTCTAATACACGTTTCAATTAAAAATGACAACGAAAGTAAATCCTGCATAAAACCCTTAGCTGTTTTATCTAGTAGTGTGGTGGACTGTTGCTGACACCATTTTATTACAATCATGCTATACTTGTATTTTTTGTCCATTAAATTTTATTACGGTTGTACGTTATTCCTACGAACTGTTGTTTATTACTATAATCAACAAGACATTTATTTGGAACTAGGTTCTGCTCTCACTGGCAGTATATTATTTCTATCTTTGCCACTCTCTCTCGATTTATCCGTTCGCTCTCACATCTCCCAGTATTATCTTCTGTTAAACGCCTGCATTTCACGTCCTCTTCTCAAAAGCCACGTCAACAAGTCCGTTTCGTTATGGCCTTGCACCTGTTATTCGTAATTATGATTAAACCCTTCATAATCATAGCTATTTTTGTCTATTCCAAATCCGACTGAACTTAGAAAAGCGGCCGCCCCTCTGATAATTTCCTATCGGTTTCGAGTGCTTTAATTCCCCATTTCTTTAGGGACTGACTAGAAGCTGGTCGCTTTCACACCTCAATTAATTACATCTGAGGTTTTTTACACCTAACTTCATAACAAGTAGCCAATATACAAAATATATACTTAATTAATTAAAATACAAACATTATTAAAAAACTAGCACGGTGTTTTAACTAATTTCAATGTGACGAACGTTTTATAATTGAAAGTCTAATAGCCTTCAACACATTATAGCATACAAATGCTGTTAAATATCATTCTGAAACTATAGTAATAGCAATTGAAACTACAGTAATAGCAATTTCAACCAAAAATACAGGTTATAGCAGAGTACTAGAAGCTCTGTGTTACACGCCTAAATAAAATCTCAGAATATACTGACTTCTCATTACGTCCTTTCTAGTACGTGATTGTTAACCGATTTTTTTCTTCTCGTTCTCAGCCTAAATGCCAATTTTGAGAAACCTATGCCTCATAAATTTGAAGTAAAGAATGTATTTAAAATATAATTTCCTAAATTCTTGTTTAATCTACTGAATTAAAACTCCAGATACACCAGTGCAAAAAATCTAGTATCGAAGTGTTTGGAATTAAGGATCACTTAAATCACCAAACTGCGTGAGATATTATTGAATAAACTCAACCAAACTACGTGAGATATTATTGAATAAACTCAACCAAACTGCGTGAGATATTATTGAATAAACTCAACCAAACTGCGTGAGATAGTTATTGAATAAACTCAACCAAACTACGTGAGATATTATTGAATAAACTCAACCAAACTACGTGAGATATTATTGAATAAACTCAACCAAACTGCGTGAGATATTATTGAATAAACTCAACCAAACTACGTGAAATATTATTGAATAAACTCAACCAAACTGCGTGAGATATTATTGAATAAACTCAACCAAACTACGTCAGATATTATTGAATAAACTCAACCAAACTACGTCAGATATTATTGAATAAACTCAACCAAACTACGTGAGATATTATTGAATAAACTCAACCAAACTGCGTGAGATATTATTGAATAAACTCAACCAAACTACGTCAGATATTATTCAAAATTAAGTTAAATAGATCAGAATGTGAAAATTATTAATGAAACCGTAATAATATATCAGCTAAAATCGTCTGATATCATAAATCAACTCATAATACGACTAGAACTTATAATTATAAAAGTGCGTTGAATAATCAGTTGAATGTAATCGTTATTTCAATAATATCTGACGTAGTTTGGTTGAGTTTATTCATTAAAAGTTCTTCATAATCGGTAGAATGTGCTACGCAGTTGATTGAAAACGAAATATTCAATTATGATTCTCTTTTAGGAGTGATACTTGGAATTGCATTATCAAAACGCTGATTAACCTTTGCTGCATCATTAATCTTTATTCCTTTATTGAAAACCGTACACACATCAAACACTAGTTTTCACGATGTATATTTATTTGTTTGTTTTGAATTTCGCGCAAAGCTACACGAGGGCTATCTGCGCCAGCAGTCCTTAATTTAGCAGTGTAAGACTAGAGGGAGGGCAACTAGCCATCTCCACCCACCGCCAACTCTTCGGCTACTCTTTTACCAGCGAATGGTGGGATTGACCGTCACATTATAACGCTCCCACGGTTGAAAGGGCGAGCATGTTTGGTGGGATGGGGATTCGAACCCGCGACCCGCAGATTCCGAGTCGAGATCCTAACCACCTGGCCATGCCGGGCAATGTATATTTATATTTGAGACCGAGTCGTGTTTTTGTAAGTACTTCTTATAGTCTATTCTTCTGACTTAAAATTTGTTACATTTTCTATCAAAAAATAGAACTAATTCAGGAAAACACAGATTCATTTCCCATGATTTATAAATTATTATATTCAATCCTAGACGAATTGGTTGGTTTATTTTGTACATATCCTAAAGCCTATATTTTCCTAATAACATAAGTGACATATCAATTACTAGATATCTATTACTGGGCTCGAGAGTAAGGACGCTATCTATAAAACTGTTTTTCACAAATCCATTATAACATCGAAAAACAAAGTTGGGCGGATAATACAATTTAATGGTAACTTTCATAATAGCAAAAAGCGAATAATCTGAGTACATTAGGTAGAATAATAAGTCCAATTTAAACATAATACTTGGAAATGCCTCGGAGATGAGCAAGGAAAACACGATATGAGACCGTGACTGTCAAAACGGCGTAATACGAGAAACGTACTTCCCAAGTTTCGATGACGAGGAACCCACTTTGAGACTAATAATGGCTGGAGACGGCTTGAGTGGGTAATGAAGAAAAACTTTAATACAACAGCAAATGTACAACGTTTCGACAAGGTTTTGTCATCATCAGCAAATGTACAACGTTTCG
>NW_013665689.1:680771-685095 GCF_000517525.1 Limulus polyphemus
GATTAAAGAAATCAAATGGATTTGGAGCAAAAAACACGTCGATGTCCTCTTTAACACCTTCCACATTTGCATACGTTTTCCAATTAACATGGTGTTGCAGCGAACGAAAAAGATTGTAATCTGATGGTGTCATTTTCTGATGGTGGTTATTTTCTGTTTTTGTTATTGTTTGTTTCGAACATTCTTGCAAAGATACACAAGGTCAGTGTAATTGGCCTTCTTTAATTTTGAACTGGAAGGATAAAGTTAAAAGACAGGCAGCTGGTCAACAGCATCCCTCACCAACTCTTGTGCTACTCTAATCGAATAGTTAAATTTTACCATCACTACTATACCACATAGCCCCAAATGCAGCGTGTAAATTTATGGCAACGAACATGAACCATGAACTCATGGATCTACAATCAGGCAGGTTAAATACACTTACCTCAGACGCGATTGGTAACATTATTCTTGTGATACGCTGAATGTTAGGACTCTTCTAGGACTCAAACTCTATCATAGTTACTTGGACAAATATATTAAACATTTCCTGGAAGACCAAGTGACCAGATGTTGGTTTCTTAATCTTTTTACTTTAACTTCAGGGCAGAAAATAGTGAAACACGACTCATCCGACAACATCAATTGCTGCCTGACATTCAGATCTACAGTTTTTATTTTAAACACTACTGAAGCACGATTTTCCTATTTCCATTTGAGATAAGCGGTTGTGGGAAAGGTTGTCAACAGTCATATATCAGTTTCTGTCATTCCTTCTCATTGAATAGTTAGGTATAATCACATTTTAATCATTTTGAGAGGAAGTAGTCAAATGGGACACAGTCTCACGTCTGTTACACTGTAAAGGGTTGTCCAATCGTTTGTGTATCCTTCAGTCGAAGTCTTGGAGCTTATAGCTCTTAAAATCGGTTTTCGATATTAGTTGTGTGCAAAGCACAGATAGCCCATAGTGCAGCTTTTTCCTTAATAAAAAACAAACAAACAAAAAAAAAACGTTGAGAGTTTCTTAAATAGTCGGAAGTTATCCATGCATTATTTACTCCACATTTTAAAAACAAAATATTTCTTAAGCCAATATTACTCTATAGTTTATTTCAAACACCTAATTTGTGGAGATATCTCTTTACTGCTGTATAGTTTAAACTTGGGTTTAAAAATAGTCCAAAGCCAGCACAAAACTGAAACTTATTTTGATATAAATTTCAAATTAGTTGTCAGAGTTGATCGATTTTTTATGAGGCCCAACTACTATTTTTGATGTAAAAGTCTAAGAAACTCAAATATTTTCGAAGAAGCAGAATAAGCATTCTTCTTTTCACTTCGGGTTTTATTTTTATTATTTGGAAACTCTTTTTGCCATATTTTCTGTGATTACTTTCTTTGAAATAGATATTCATGATCGTAAGCACATCGATTGCATTTGTTATTTAGCTAACTATCGTATTAGCTTATTTTTTAAAATTAAATTTGAACAATTTCCGTATGTTGTTACACACTCTAGATTTATTACCAATCTGGGTGTGGTAAAATCGCGAATTTAATATATTTAGAAATATTTCAAAAGACACACATATATAAATATGCTATCAGAGGTTTTGTTTCTTTGTTTAATGTTAAGCACAAAGCTACACTATGGGCTATCTGTGCTCTGCTCGGTGCTGGTTTCGAAACTCGATTTTCAGCGTATAATTCCTCACACTTACCGCTGACCCACCGGGGAGAGGGGGGAGGAGGGAGGGAAGGGTCAGAGTTAAGACACTTTTGAGGATACACACCCATTGGCTCAGCGGCAAATCAGCGGGCTTATGACCCTAAAAACCGAGCTTCAATACCTTTGATGGGTGCAGCACAGATAACCCATTGTGTAGCTTTGTGCTTCAGAAATATACAAAAAAAAAACGTTTTGATATTTAGTTACAAGAGCTTCATACTGTGAATGGATATCTATCGTTGATTTTCATGTAAACTTGTCATCTTCATCATAAGATTACTCATGTACTCACTAAGTAACTTGCGAAAGTTTTTTATAAAAGTCAATAATATTGGCTATAGTGTGAAAGCTTGATTTAATCGGTTGATATTGAGAAAAAGAAATAATATCACTTAGCTTCATAACAAATGCGTGCACATTGGAGTAATAATTAACTCTAATGAGTTGAAAACACGTAATTAAAGTAATGATTGACACTTATGGGAGTTTAATATACGATGATAACACGATCATTTTCAACGTAGCGCCTTAGATTGTACGATAATCTTAGGAAACATATGAGCCTTTGGGTTTCATATATGACAACGACACTGTTTATGTTTCATGAATGATAAGTTTTGGACCAAAAACTGAACACTGTAAGTAGAAGTCTTAACACATTAGTACCAGTACATGCTGTGCTATAAATTATGGTAATAGGGAACATGACTTTTAGATTTTATTGGCTCTACACTAAATGAAATTGTTTTTAGGACGCCGTTACTCATGTTTAGAGAATACTCCAGTAATCTTTATATATAAAATAACTGACCTTGTGTCTGCTAAGGCAATTTAAATATAGAAATGTAGCCTATGCCTTTTATAAGGGCATGATAATGGATGCTTGTCAAATAGTCCATGAATAGTAGTAATCGAACTTAAATGCATCTCTCACAAGGAAAATCTAACTGTGGTCGTCATACATAGAGCCGCTGAGTCACCGGACGCGGCTTTGTCAAAGCTAACAATAAACATTAAAATAAATCATGGTACACAACTACTGTTCTTTTAAATTAAGAGCAAAAAAAATTATTATCACGAGTGTTAAAAATTTATAAAACGATCCAATTTTCATTCAGAAAGCTGCGAGATAAGTATTCCCGTGTACTTTATCTACCGAGACAGGGTTCGCTGCTAATATAAAGCAGACGTGGCATGGTAATCAAGAACACATTAAATAAGGACAAGGAACATTTAGCGTTGAAAAATCCAAGTGGACAAGGGTTAGATGAAGTAGTTCAGACCATCAGGCCGTCTTTGCCAAGTTTTTATATCTATAATGCATTAAACGTGTATTTCTTTCAGTGTCTTCAAAATCACTTATTTTGTTTAAATATGATTCAATTTAATCACCAATAAAAATTTGATCGATCATTTATTCTCGGATTTTAAAAGGCGTTTTTTTATAGCACAAACAATGTTATGAAAAACTTATCTTTAGCAATTACTAGAGTCTAAAGTTATGTTTATATATTGTACAAAAAGTCAGGGCAGAACAAACTACCTTACACAAAACTGTATGTTTTTGTATTATGATTGTGAAAAACATCCTATCTGTATGATAAACATTCTTTATCATACACACGTATCTTTGCAACTACTTGTGTGCTCAAAATTGAATATTATTTAAAAAAACGATATCAAATATCTTAGGAATGATTGTCATAGTAGAAAGCATTCAGAAGAGGTTAATACTGATAACTATTTCTAATTTTGTAAAAGAATATTCCTATCTTTCTCCTTTCAAATTCCATAATAGGTCTAATAAGGAGACCAATATGATTCCGTCTAAGCCTTTATTTTAACAGATCCATACTTACAACAACGGAAGAATCCAAGAAAAGTAGATCAGTTTTAAATTAGTCTCGTGTAGATCTGGCAACTGCAACGTTACTACTTTTTTGTTGTTGCTGGTATTTCACGCCCAAAATCACCTTCCAAATTTAAGAATATAAAACAACAACAACAAAAAGGTAGTAACGTTGCAGTTGCCAGATCTACACGAAACTAATTTAAAACTCCATTGTTTTTCTCCACTCCGTTAGTTCATTAATGTATATTTGTGTTAGTCACTAGTGCAAATGTTTGGGTGCGTAGGACGTACAGCAAAAATGAGAATCAATATACACTGAAACTCAACTATGAACTTTGATTCACTCAAATCATACATGGAAATTAGTAAATGCCTTCAGATTTTTGTTTTACTTTATCTTCATTATTGTTTCTAAGTAGGTTCGTTATTTTACGCTTAAGTTAAGACGGTCAACCGTATGTGCGTCACATCTTTACTAAAGATTGGCTATTATATCTTTACAATAAGTTGAACTCGTCGAAAGATACATATACGAAACTCTTTCTGTAACAAAATGTCTGGAGGGATTGACGCTTAAACTCTTGGGAAGTACTAATAATGGCTGGAGACGGCTTGAGTGGGTAATGAAGAAAACTTTAATACAACAGCAAATGTACAACGTTTCGACAAGGTTTTGTCATCATCCGGTACCCGATGTTGAAAAAACCTTGTCGAAACGTTGTACATTTGCTGTTGTATTAAAGTTTTCTTCATTACCC
>NW_013665689.1:685866-693320 GCF_000517525.1 Limulus polyphemus
AGACAACAGTATAAATATATGTTATCTAATAATTGCTATTGTTATCTAATACGTTCATATCAACGCAAACTATTTTTTCTGTGTTTAGGTTTCAGTGTTCAATGTGTTTATTAATTTAGTTACATCTGCATATGCAGTTTATACTCGAAAGATGATTCATGAGATAACAACATGAGCAAAGAAAGGAAAGATAGAGTTCATCAGGTTATCCGAGTCGTTCACACATTATCCGAAGTGGCGCAGAGTTTATTACTACTTTGTGAAAATTGAGTTCAGATACATAAGTTAAATTTGAATTTATCAATGAGATTTTGTTTAGAATTCCTATTTGAAGAATGTAATTGAGCTGTCTAAAACATATAAAAGTTTTAATAGGGCTGAAATTAGTTAAAGCCTTTTCCCTACTGGGAACTACTCTTGTACGAGTAGAAAATCTGATGACTAGAAAGCAAGGTGCCTAAAAGCTTGTTAAACTATTAAAGCTTTTATTTTCCTTATAAATGACGTCCTTTGAGCGAGCAAAATATTTTATCGATTAGGTTTACTAAGAGTTATTACGCTTAGATTTTTACTAAAGGATGGATGTGTTCTTTAATGGATTGAAACCTATTTTTGATCCAGATTTTTTTTCCCAGATTGTGAGGTAACGTTTGTTAAAACAATTTTCCATCATTTTAATAATTGAAATCCATAAATATATATAAATGTATACACAGAGAGAGCAACCAAACAAATAACTGCCAAAAATAAAATAAAAATAGGAATCAAAATGTGTAATGACAACACAACATCCGTCGAGTTTCACCTTTAGCCTGTGGTCAAAGTTTCTGATTGAAATAGAACTACAACCGGTTATCGGAAGCATTGTATTTAATACAGTAATATCGTATCTGTCATTTATTTCTTCCCAATGCAATCTTTATCAGCATACGTCAGTATTTCAATTCAAACTTTCGTTTTCGTCCCTGAAACACAACATGATTTCCGAGGTTGTTTTATATCATATAGATTGCTTGTTAACTTTTGTTACACTGCAGATACCAGGCATTGAATCCTGAACGGGTTCGCGGTTTACCTTGTATTTGTACAGGAAACAGTGAAGCAAAAGGGTCATGGATCGTTATTTTCAAAATAAAGTCGTATAAGATTGCATAACAACACAACAAAGCGAATGAATTTTCATTGTAGGTCCAACACATACACGCATATATATATATATTGATGTCTGTTTTGAAATGAAACTATAATCGAAGCAGTGAATAGCTCGATAGTTTTCTCGTTAACAAGGGCCAATAACTCAAATGAATGTTTCTGAAATTTTGTTTAGATAAATAAACCCATTCACCACGTCTCGTATAACTGTATACACTAGGCCTACTTTACTCTTAGTTGAGGCCAAGTGTTATACAATATCTATTGAAAGGAACGTATACTTCCTTCCATCAAGTATCATATGCAATTTTTGTTTCATCATTCATGCCACTGATGCCAAAATAGGAATTGTTATTGGTCCCCATTTATCTAAGCTTCAATAATAGTGTGTCTGTGGGTGTGTATTTCGAGCATCTATGTAAATAAAACACTAAAAGTTATTACAAATTTTGAGCTTTTCATCCAAATGTTCATTCTAGATATTATGAACTTATCATATATCTGCTTTGCATTTTTTATTTTTATTTTTGAATAACCTTTATTAGACTGGTTTAATTTTAGTCCCCGTTTAGCTCCTATGATGAGAACAGCAAAAATAGCATTTATTATTTGTGAAACGCAAGATAAAAATGATTATGTGATTGCCAACATGGACAACATTATTTATCATACGATTCATTTCAGTTTAATTTTACAAATCTGTTTATAAATACTTCTTATTAAAGATCTCATTTGAAATTTTTGTAACCATTAAATATAACTTTAAGGATATTTTGTGCCGACGTTTCGGTTTTATACTTTTGTCAGATATCAAATTTATTTACAACTAAGACACTATCTTAAAAAAAACAAAAAACAGTTAATTATTTCATAATGTTTGTTTGTAATTAAGCACAAAGTTACACAAAGGGCTATCTGTGCTCTGCCCACCACGGGTATCGAAACCCGGATTCTAGCGTTGTAAGTCCGCAAACATGCCGCTGTGCCACTGGGGGGCATTTCATAATGTTCCTGGGGCCAGAAGTGGCTTTGTGGTTGGCGAGTTTGGATTGGGGTTTCGAGGTTCATGATTCGCTGCCCATTTCCGAAGAAAATCCTCTATGAACTTTGGAGCCGTAGATACGCCAAAAGAATGAGAGTCAAATTCTACATATTTTTTCAGACAAGGGTAGCACAATAGTTGGCGGTGGGTATTGTTGACTTTTTGCCTTCTTTCTAGTCAATCATTTAACAATTGGGACGGTTATGCGCAGATAACCTTTTATGTAGCTTTGCACGAAAAATTGAAACAAATAAACTTAACATCCCTGTGTTTGCTTTACATACAATTAGTGTTACATCAATGAATTAACTTTCTCAACATGCGGGCCTGGTATGGCCCTGTGGCTAGAGCACTAAACTCGAAATCTGCTGGTCGCGGGTTCGAATGCCGTCACCGATCATGTTCACCCTTTCAGGCATGAGAGTGTTATAAAATGACAGTCAATCCCACTATTCGCTAGTAAAGAGTGCCCCTTGGATGGTGTTGGCTAGCTATCCCTTAACATTTAGAGACGCTAGTGCAGATAATCCTCGAGTAGGTTTGCTTGAAATTCAACAAACAAATTTTCAACATAGTAAGAAAAAAAAAGTACATCTAAAATAAATTGAACATATTTGTATTTTTCTAAAGTTACATAAAATGGTTAAATTTCCACATTAAAACTAACTCATCATGTAATATATTTTATACAAACAAAAAACGGTATTTAAGTATCGTATACTGTTTTAAGCCATATGTATAGTTTTAATTGTTGTTTCAAATCATAAATAAAATATTAGTTTGACATGAACCAGACAAAGAAACTAAAACCAAACAGCTTAAATAATAAATGTACTTTAATTCTATAGTGACCAATTAAGTTATCGAGAGGTTTTAAACACCTTATTGAACTCCTTAACGTAGCATATTGACCATTATACGCTATTACTGAAATTCAAATCCTCATTCAAATCCTAAAGTTCTTTCCTTTTGAAAATTGGGAATGTTCGTTAATACAATTAAGCTTGTAACAACTCAAGTTAGAAATAATGGAGCTCAAAGGTGTTGCAGCAATATATTCATGGTCAGATGATGAACAATTTAAATAACTTCCAGCTTAGAGACCGTGTCGCCCTAAGAGAAGAAATACCATAATAGTACTAGCAGTTTTCTTTTGATGGTCTAATACAGGAGTTCCCAAACTGAAGGAGTGGGCACAGGAAAGTGTTGGGGAGGGGGCCGTAGCAAATACAAAAAATACTGAAGAATGTTCTCGGGGTGGTGGTGCTTGTATAGAGAAAGTTTGGGTATCTCTGCCCTAGTCTAATACACAAATTTGTTTAGGATGATATCGGAATCCTTATATAACTAAATAATAAAAACAAACAAACAAAAACGTGTTTATCGAATAAATTTATCGCCTCTATTTTCACACACACACACACGTACACAAATGTCATCTCTACAAATTGAAGACTTATACAAAATCCTAAACTATAACCGTTCTCTTTTTGTCAAGCTGCTAAATAACCTGTTGATTCAACATATTAGTTTAAATTAACTGACTTAGCACAATCTAAACAGGAAGGCATGAACGTATATGAAATACTTCATCCGTACACATTAGGCCGTGTTGTTTAAACATTTCTATTCGTTTTAAAAGTCTAAAATGTACATAGATTAAAAAAGGAAGGCATCTTAAGTATCCCTTTCATGTAATAGCTGAGAGTGTTCTACGTATTACAAAAAAAGGAAGGTATCTTAAGTATCTCTTTCATGTAATAGCTGAGAGTATTCTACGTATTACAAAAAAGGAAAGGCATCTTAAGTATCTCTTTCATGTAATAGCTGAGAGTGTTCTACGTATTACAAAAAAGGAAGGCATCTTAAGTATCTCTTTCATGTAATAGCTGAGAGTGTTCTACGTATTACAAGAAAAGGAAGGCATCTTAAGTATCTCTTTCATGTGATAGGTGAAAGTGTTCTACGTATTACAAAAAGGAAGGCATCTTAAGTATCTTTTTCATGTAATAGGTGAAAGTGTTCTACGTATTACAAAAAGGAAGGCAGCTTAAGTATCTCTTTCATGTGATAGATGAAAGTGTTCTACGTATTATAGATTACAAAAAAGGAAGGCATCTTAAGTATCTCTTTCATGTAATAGTTCTACGTGTAACATCGTAATACTTTAACTATTTCCTCCCTGCTGATTAGTGTATTTTATGCATTAGACAATTGCGTTTTAAGTAAATAGTTAAAACACTATTGCCTAACGTGTAGAACAAATTAGTGTGTTTTGTACGTTACATAGTTGTATCTTAAATATTTCATCCCTAGAATAGGCAAGGACGATTAGTTGTGCAATGTTTTTGATATTTTGTAATTTGCATAACACTTTATATAATTTAGGTAGTTGAAGTGAAACGTAATTATAGTAATTATATTTTTGCGTTTTCATGAAAGTATACATTTATCACCTTATATACTTCAAATGTCGTTGATGAAGTCGCTGTTGAAAAGTTCTTATATTATCTCAGTGTGTCGAAGGACTTACGACGTTACAACTAATATCGTTATTGTATGTGTATATTTGTTACACTAACTATGCGAAACTTATCATCAGATTTATCTTGTAATTTGAAACAAGTGTAAGTCAGACTCGGAAGACGCTCGATTCCCAACCTGAGAGTAGTGGGTTCGAATCCTCATCACCGAACATGCTCGCCCTTTTAGCTGTGGAAGTGTTATAACATGACGGTTTATCCCACTATTCGTTACTGAAAGAGTAGCTCAAGAGTTGGCGGTGGTGGATGTTGACTAGCCGTCTTCTTTCTAGACTATCAGTGCTAAATTAGGGCTGGCTAACGCCCATAGTCCTCAATGTAGGTTTGCGCAAAATTCAAAACAAAACAAACCAGACTCGGAAGTATTTATATTACATCAAAGAAACTTCCATGCTGATAAAGTGTTAAACTAAACGATAGCTAATGTATATTTCTCAAGTTCCTGCTTTTAAATCCATGTCTGCTAACTACGTGTCATTATATATTCAGAAATACAATTAATCCCAAAAACATTTATCAGAGCGGAAGATATTTATAGTGAGATGACTATAGAAGTGGCGGATGAAAACCTTTCTCGAGATTATTATTAACGAAAGCTCTGAAGAATTAAAAGCTACTTTCAAACACTCGTTGTTGTTTTTTTAATGAAGAGTAAAATAAATACAATGACGACCAGTGAAGTCATAATCCAATTTTAACACCCTATAATTATGTGGATCAACTACGAGCAGTTTTGAAATGTGTTAATGCTTAGAAGACGTTATCGATACTTATTTCTAGGTTAATTAAAAGTTTCGACGTGTTGAGTAAAAGTGATAAAATCGAAACAGCATTCTTGGATTTATTTGCCATGCTTTTATTGCGTCTCGAGTGAAGTTTCTTTACCAAATATTAAACATTTTTCAAGCGAGGATGCTAGAGATCGTCTAAAAGGTTCATTTCAAGTTGCATATCTAGAATTTCATATATAGATACATAAGCAGTGACACATACGAATATGCTCGCTTAAATTCGTCGTTCACGGTCGTTCCTAAAATGACTATGATACGATTCTTAAAAGCACCACGCGAATAAAGAATTTAAAGTAAAATTAGTATCTGTAATAAAAGCTAACTTTCGTGACTAAGTACAGTTTTTGTAGAAAGTTCTATTCATGCAAATGTTTACGTACACCAATATATATATATATATATATAATAACTTTCGTAAGAAAAGAAATAGACACGTTGATATGTTTGTTTGTTACGGATTTCGCGCAAAGCTACACGAAGGCTATCTGTGCTAGCCGTCCCTAATTTAGCAGTGTAAGACTAGAGGGAAGGCAGCTAGTCATCACCACCCACCGCCAACTCTTGGGCTACTCTTTTACCAACGAAAAATGGGACTGACTGTAAAACTATAACGCCCCCACGGCTGAAAGGGCGAGCATGTTCGGTGTGACGGGGATTCGAACCCGCGACCCACAGATTGCGAGTGGAACGCCCTAACCACCTGGCCATGCCGGGCCATGTTGATATAATAAAACCAAAACAAAACATATTTGAACTTTATTAAATTATCTATATTAGTTTTATACCAACTACACTGTTCCGCCCACTGTGGTGCTTAAGAGTAGAGAATGGGGTAGGAAAACTAATCGAGCAGTATCGTAATTACAAGAATACTTACAACTTTTTTTCCCAACTTAAATTATATATAGATATTGATAATTTCATATTACCACAAATGTAGTTTTGGATTTAATATCAAATTGTTTATAAAGAATTCTAACTTATCTAGCAGTATGAAAAAGAAATATAAATTCATTTAAAACTCATTATATCTCTTTCGTGAAGCATCGATGAACAACCATATAAGTTTGTTGCAGAAAATGAGACCAATCAATCAGAGAAAGATATATTTTAGCTTCCAAACACAATCCTCCTGGCCCTCTGGTGCATTAAAATATTAAAAAGATAAAAAAAAATCATTTACATTCACATTTAGTTGGAAAATCCAGCAACGTCTGTCAACATGATAGATGAGTTTTACTGAAATGAAAATAGAAATATTTTATTTTATAATAGAAAACCACTGGCGTTGAACATTTAGGAGTGGTTTCTTTAGTAAAGGGTAAACATTTTTTTTTTGAAGTTTCTTCTGTTGAGAGAGATTGAATGCTCCTCCAAGTCTTTTAGCTTTACGAGATATGTTCCCCGGACACAGAGAAGTATAATAATTTTCGCCATTAATATGTCAGAGATATTGCATTTTACAGCGATATCCGAAATAACACAGTGACTTCATTCAGTTCAACATTCAAATGTTCTAGGCAAGATGGATAAAGAAAACATCGTGCAAAAATATGGATGTATTCATGAAAATGGAAAAGTTTAAATCACTGCTTTGCACTAGACATTTCAGGTAAGCTATCTTATTTATTTCGTTTTAACAAAAATAAGATTTCGTATTATTCTGCGCTAGGTGATCTTCAAAGCAAATTTTATTACATATATTTTTGCTTGTTCATTCTTTGGTATGGAAGTTCAGAAATTATATTTATTAAGATTTCCGTTTTGAGTTTACTTACTGATTATTAGTATTGTTTTAATACGAGTTACAGCTTTTACAGTAAGGAAGAATATTTTTAAAACAGATACGATGTTTTGATTACTGGTGTAGTAATTCTCAAGTGCACAAATACTGCCCCCCAGTGGCACAGCGGTATGTCTGCGGAC
>NW_013665689.1:694215-701381 GCF_000517525.1 Limulus polyphemus
GCCATAGATAAGCCTAAATAAAATGTTTTTAATTGTGTACCAGTTTAACGTTGAATATTATTTATGATTTTAAGGCTGAAGCTACTGTTAATTTTTACGTAGCATATTTAAGGTGTCCTATTTTGGTAGATAAGAACTTTGACTTAGACGTAAGCAAGCTGATAAGGAACACTAAAAACCGAAAATGAATCGTTGAGTTTGAAACTTAAGAAAATCCGGTGTGAGAACATGTAATTTTCTTCTTAAGGCCAACAGAGTCACCAATATTCTGTGAACGTTCCTTGTTGCCGCCTCGCAACCTCTCGCCGTCAGAAACACACTGAACCGAAATTTACCACTCCTCCCCATCTCTCTTCTAGAGAATTTTTTCATCGAATTTCCATGGGCCGTCAGAAACATACTGGGCCGAGATTTACCATTCCGCTCCTCTCTTTTGGAGATTTGTTTTCAGTGTATTTCCATGGGCAATTCTTTAAAATTAATAATATAACTTTTCATATTGCTTAGCCATCACTGCTACAGTCTTTAATGCTCGGGTGAATTATCTGGAATGTTCTCCAGCGAGCTCGCTATGGTTTTACTTATAATCTCTAAGAAATGCATCGCGCATAGTCACAAGTAATTAAAAACTGTCTTTGGTTTACTTGCACGAGTTTCTTACTACACACAGTTTCTAAACTGAAATATGAATTTATGATAAGCATAAAATTACACATTAACATTAATGTGGCCAAATATCACAGAGTAAGCACAAATTAATATGATAATGTTCCCTACCGTTGGTGATCATGAATCAACAGTGATGGTAAGCCTGTGTAATTTTGTATCGAGGTCTGTATGTCTGTTTAAAACTAAGATGACACTGAAAGACTAACATCGCCCCCCAGTGGCACAGCGGTATGTCTGCGGACTTGCAACGCTAGAATCAGGGTTTCGATACCCGTGGTTGGTGGGCAGAGCACAGATAGCCCAATTTTGTAGCTTTGTGCTTAATTAAAAAACAAACAAGCACAAATACTAAAATCTTCTTTACTGTTAGAACTAGCGTACTTGAAAATGATCGCACCAGTTATCGAAATGTAGTACCTGTTTTAAAAATATTATTCCTTACAGTAACTTCAGTAACTTTTTATAATATAATATATTTTTATCGTTTGTTGTACAGTTTTCACAACACTACTCGAAAGCTATTTGCATTAGCCGTTCCTAATTTAAGAGTATTAGATTAGAGGGAAGACAGATAATCAACATTATCCACCGCCAACTCCTGGGCTGCTCACCTACCAACAAAAATTACGGTTTACCGTAACTTTATAACGTCGCCACGGGTAAAAGATCGAGCATGTAGGATAATGGGATTCGAACCTACCATCCGCAGATTGGGAGTACAGTGCCTTAACCACCAGGTCTTCCCATGACAAATCTATTGTTGTAAACTTGACATTAAGACTGAATATGGTGGTCAACAGTGAATAATTGTTGTTTAATAATGAATAATCTTTAATGTTGTATACTGTGTACTATACCTCAAAAATCTTAACAAAGTTATTAAATAGCTTGTTTGTTTGTGGTCAAGCGCAAAACATAAAAATATGATATATTTGCTCTAATCACCGCGGATGTCAAAACCTGACAATTAATGTTCTAAGCCCTCGGGCTTACCGCTGAGCTTCCGAAGGGCAGTAAATACCTTCATAAAAACATTGCAAAGTTAGAAAATAACTAGTTTGTTTGCTATTAAGCGCAAAACAGCAATCTTTGCTCTAATCACCGAGGATGTCGAAACTCGATTTTGAATGTTCTAAGCCCGCAGGCTTACCGTTGAGCTTCCGAAGAGTAGTAAATACCCTCATAAAGACATTGTCACTGGACAAACTAGTGTTAAAAATGTCGTTTTCTAGGTTATCGTGGATCACACAAAGTACTGAAGCAGTTGCTTCTCAAGAAATATACTCCAATATGGAAATATTAGAATGACTGCCACGTGACAATATATGTAACGTTACAGTAATGAAAGGTAATGAGTTTTAACATTTTGCTACGTGATATGCCTTAAATAAAATTTAACTCATCTCAAGGTGAAATTTATTCACTTCGCTTTTCAACAGTCATGTTTTTTTTTCTTTAATACATTTGTCTGACTCTACATAGAGGTAAGCGATACGTCATGCTATGACCTTGGGAAGGTCATGTGAGAGAAAGAAAATACTTAGTTAAATTTTCCCTTCTCAAAGTTGAGCAAGTTCTTGCAAATGTCTAAGTATGTATTTCTGAAAGTCGCGATGTGTGCTTTCGAAACAGGCACGAGCCGAAGACAAAACTATTTAAGTACAACATTGCAAGTGTCGCATAGAACAGCTTTTATCTAAAACGACAGGCACAATATTTCACTTTCTCTTATTTTATTCTGCCTCTTAAGCCTCGTAGAACATTTTTCTCTTGCCCCCTCTAGAGTACAATTACGGCTTCTGTATTTCTGTGTAACATAACTCAAAACTATTTGACCCCCCAGTGGTAGGACTGGCATGGCCAGGTGGTTAGGGCACTCGACTCGCAATCTGCGGGTGGTGGGTTCGAATCCCCGTCCCACCAAACATGTTCGCCCTTTCAGCCGTTGGGGCGTTATTATGTGATGTTCAATCCTACTATTCGTTGGCGGTGGGTAATGATGACTAGGTGCCTTCCTCCTAGTCTTTGACTGCTAAATTAGGGACGGCTAGTGCAGATAGTCCTCGTGTAATTTTGCACGAAATTCATATTAAACCTCCAATGGTTCAGCGCTAAATATGAAGGTTTATAACACTAAAAACCGAGTTCGATACCTTTGGTGGGCCTAGTACAGATAGCCTATTGTGTAGCTTTGTGCTTTATAAGAAATAAGAAAACAATTTATAACATGTTTAAGGCATCGTAACACAAAGTTATGTCGTTGTAAAAGAAATAGCACAGATTCTCGTCTCTTTAGTAAATAATATATAGTATCATATCTATTTACGACAAGTTTAGCAGGTATTAGTATCTTTGTGTAAGATTCCTTATCTCAAGTTCTGTGTAATACATCTTAACAGAACGACTTTACATTTTATTAGACGTCATAATAGAATTAATAATTGTTCAGACATCTTAACACAAATTAGGATTACAATCCAATAGAACAAATATTTGTGATGAAAATCACTTAGAGCTCCCTATTAGATTCTAATGCATCGCCTCTTTTTGGCATTTTGAAAATAAATTTGAAATGCATAGATATATATAGAGTGTTTCGAATAAGCTCTTTTTTCTATCATTGCTCGGCCCAGCTGACGAGTTTTGGTATTCAACAAACGGCCTCATAGGCAGTGATCTCTCGGACACGAAATATAGTTTTGTTTGTTCGTTTGTTATTAAGCACAAAACTACACAATGGGCTATTTGTGCTGTGTTCTCTTCGACTATCGAAACCAAGTATTTATTGTAATATGGCTTCAGACGCACTGCTGAGCCACTAACAAAATACAGACTAGAAAGGCTAATTTTACTCACTTTTAATTTGAAATCTGAAATTTAGAAATTAAAACGGATTTAAAAAAAACGTCTTATCACAAACTTACCATTTTTTGACGAAATTTAAGCAAAAACTGACATCTCAGTGCAAGACATTGTAGCTCTAAATCATATTTTAGTGTAATACAATTTAAGATAAGACGATACTCCATACTATCAGTACAAATTTACATTTCCACATTACTTACCTTAACACTGCTCATCTTGTTAGACATATTAACACATATTTATACTTCAGTACAAGAGGACCTTGACATAAATTTACATTTTTATGTAAAACATCTTACCTTCTAATCGTTACAGCTATTTTATATGCTATTAGGAAAACCAAATCGAGACAGATCTGGTTTCATTTATTTCTACGTATTGCGAGATAGCCGAATGTTTCAACTTCCAACTAACATGCTATTTTTCATCTCCTTACGTACTTTCACGAGTCATTTACTTTTCCACCACTAACTAACTTATGTTATTTGATACAGATTCAATTATGAAGCATGTTTTACTAATGTAACCTAAACATGCCCTGTACGTTATTAAAAATTATACAAAACCGTAGTGTGACAGTTACTTTCTTCATGCGCGGGCTGACATCAATGACTTAAGGATATGCTATTGAAGTGTACAGCTCAGTCTCGTACATTATCTTTGTAATATCCGCTTATCATTATATTAGTATTGTATAAATTACACGTGTATAGGAATCCTGCTGTTAAGCTGATATGTAGTATATCTAAAAGCAACATTTATATCGATTTCTCAAAATACGATGTAATAACGCTTTCCTCATATGTTCTTATAAGGTATAAACCATCTAGTGGCTTGTCACTAAGAACTTTCTTGTAAAGAATATTGGAAACTGAAACAAACAGTTGAAATGAAATTTATAACAAAAATACACATAAAATAACTGAAATAATGGAGCGTCTGTTAGATTATAAATATACCCAGAATAACAAGGGTAAGATAAATAATTTCCAATGAAAAAAAAAAGAACAGAAATAAATATATATAAACTATCACAGAATCTTATAGTATATTAAAACATCTAGGGAGTATTGTTTTGTTTTGTTTGTTTAAAAGGATTGAAAACAAAATAAATCAATACTAATTCGTTTGAATACGTTCATTAAGCGGGATAATTAAGTAAAAATCAATTAAAACTTCATCATGAAAATCAATAAATCTCAAAACATAATCTTGATAAGATGTTTGGGTAAACCTTTTGCCATATAATATATTCATCATTTCGTAAAGTATATGAGCAAAGCGGGTCAAATGGGAAAATTTAAATGTGTAATCAACGATCAACTTTCAGACTTTTACTATAAACTAACCACAATCTATAGGCATAACAATAGTTTACTCGGGTAAGAAGGAAAGTCGACTGATGGATGAAAAGATGGAATCTCTTGATTTAAACTGAAACTTGAAACGCTTTTGTCCTGTTTTAATGTATTCAAAAATGGCTTCGCTAAAATTATTTTACTAAGATTTGTAGCAAAATGTATAGATAATTCAGTAATTCCACAATAAAACCTAAAACATTTCCACGTAACGAAATGAGAATACAAAATACTTCTGAGGAAAATTAGCCCATGTTTGTGGGGCGGAGAATTGAACCCGCGACCCCTAGTTGTCTTTCTTTTTGATTTCTAAAAAAAAAACTACATTTTGTTAAATGTGAATTTTAAAGGTTGAAAAAAAAAGTTATGAAGTCTTAAAATTGCAAGCAGTCATGAAAAATGCAAACAATAAAATGTGTAAATTATTTTAATTAAAAGGATAAGAGATGCAAAAATTGTGTACACCATGCTAGAATTAAAAATAAATAAATATATGTTTGATCCAATTTCAAATTAATGTGGAAATATCGTCTTAAACCTTAAATTTTGAAAAGAAAAACAAATTGGCGAGTTCATTCTTCTAGATATTACCAATAACAATATATGTCTGGAGATTACACTTTACGGCTCTAAAGACATTACAATAGAACTTTATTAATAAAGTGTTTAGTTTAGTTTCTGCTCAAACTTTTATATACATTCAGATCTAAAATTCTAATTTGGTCTGAATTTTCATCCTTTAAAACGCAGTGTTTCCTTATATTGAAATATGTTAAATGAACTAAAACATTTCAGTCTTATAACACATATATATATGACTCAAAGTTAAATATATAAATTATTAATGTTAGTATATTATTTCAACTAACCTTTCTTTTAAAAAAGCGAGAATATAAACTGTGTAACCTCTCTCGCGAATCATAATAGTGGAGAACTATAGCAAAGACCTATAGTGACTTAACATTTTATCTTCTTGTCTATGCAGTAGTAAATTAATCTGGATTAGAGTTTGAGATTGTAAATTAATTACAGTAACAGCCTTTTATAGCACTAGAAAACATAATGTCAGAAAATTAACCGCATGATACTAGAATTAATCGTCCATTTAATCAGTGTTGCTCA
This sequence comes from Limulus polyphemus, assembly GCF_000517525.1. NCBI lineage: Eukaryota > Metazoa > Arthropoda > Merostomata > Xiphosura > Limulidae > Limulus > Limulus polyphemus. The sequence continues at coordinate 700,230 of NW_013665689.1, forward strand.
CAGGGGCAAGTTTATGGAATCAGTTGAAAGAAACACTAGAACAATTTTCCTGAAAATTTTATCATGAGAATGTATCTTAAACAAACTATTGGTTGAAATGCCACTTTGGTCATCTACTGACAGTGTCTAGAACTAACTATCATCCAATATATTAGAAGCAATAGCAAGTTCTTTGTGTTAAAACTTGGACTAGTACTGGTTATATGGCTTTCTGTTTTTAGAAGTATGTTTTGCGCCACTTCTAGCTGTCTTTTCAACACATCGTTTTTCACAACATTACCTTTTTATTTATAGCGTGATCGCAGATGGCAATAACTGAACCACGGGACTCTAAACCGGACTCTGGCCGTTTAACCAAGTGTGTTCAGGATCCTTTATGGTGAGTAGCAAATTTTATTCATTTCAGACTACTGTTTTCGTAAATAGCTTTTTTATTTGAAGTTATGTTATTCAAAACTAATACAATTTATTTTCCCAGTAATGTCATATTTCTTTTATTCAGGATATTTCTCTCGAACCATTTTTTTTTCTATATTTTAACTCTTTATAAAATTATTTTGCTATCATATATATGTATAAATCTTGAATTAATTTACCACCACCCGAATGTTTAGAATATTCTGTTTTTTTAATTATTAAGATAATTTTATCATTTTAATTGCCAGACCATTTTACTTATTTAGAAGAAAAAAGCAAGAATAATTTTCGATCGATGTTAACAACATTATTTTCTCAACTCAAGTACTTTTATTCACTTTAAAAAAATAAAAGAATCAACTTCGTGTTTACAAGAAAAAGCCTAAATCCTAATGATACATAACTTTTTATAGGTCAACGCATAAAAGACAATTTCTTATAAAAGACAATTAGTTGTCTTCGATTTATTTAATAAGGCAATTATCTGTAATTATCTTACCAAGACTGTCGAAGATAAATTACAAGACTTATGTTCAATTACTTGTTTCACATTGGTACAGTAATGTACGGTTCTAATAAATCAGTATTTAAAATCATTATATAAACATGGCCAGGTGGATAAGGCGCTCGACTCACAATCTGAGGGTCGCGGGTTCGAATCCGCATACCACCAAACATGCTCGCCCTTTCAGCCGTGGGGGCGTTATAATGTGACGGTCAATCCCACTATTCGTT
>NW_013665689.1:702250-715007 GCF_000517525.1 Limulus polyphemus
TTCATGTGATCGAACTGCTGAGTGGCATGGTGTTGCTAAGCATGGGCGAGATTTAGAGATCTACGTGCCCTCCCCCCAGTGGCACAGTGGTATGCCCGTCACACCAAACATGCTCGCCCTTTCAGCCATGGGGTTGTCATAATGTGACGGTCAATCCCACTTTCGTTGGTAAAAGAGGAGCCCAAGAGTTGGCGGTGGGTGGTGATGACTATCTGCCTTCCCTCTAGTCTTACACTGCTAAATTAGGGACGGCTAGCGCAGATAGCCCTCGTGTAGCTTTGCGCGAAATTCCAAAACAAACAAACAAACATTATATAAATACGTTTGAGTTTCGTAAGGATAAAAACGCCCATACATATTCGCCATAATAACTCATTATTCTGAAAAATGCGAAAATAAGTTTTATTATTCTTGACTTTGCTTAACGTAAACTGGAGCTTATTACGATATATTTTTATAAACGTGAATAAAATCACGACCTGTATCTCCAGAATGTAACTTTATTAGCTCAATATTTCGATATTACAGCTTCGTCAGGGGCTATCGATATCCTACCAATCCTACTATTCCAGCTCAATCTAAATTGCAGGTATTGTCTGATTCGATTTCAATAACGCAAAGTGAATAATTCAGACTCTGTCCCACCAAATGGACAACAAGACTTTCTGCGGGTGTAGACCTGATTTGGCTGTCGGAATTGGGTTCAGGCCAGGACTAAGCCACTGATTTTTGCGCTTCGTGTTGACATAAAGAACCCATTTCTCATCCCCTGTTCCAATTTAGATTGAGCTGGATTAGCGAACTGGTGGGAAATCGATAGCTCCTGAGTAAGCTGTAATAGCGAAATATTGAGTTAATAAAGTTACATTCTGGAGATATATTTTATTTACGTTTATGACAGTAAATGTTATTTTGCCCACCATTATTGGATTGTAATACTATAAAAAGTATCTATGAACCTGGAAACCAACAATGGCAAAAAGAAATGACACGTTAATCACAAATATTGCTGCACGTTATTTGTAAAATGATTATAAATTAAGTATTTTTTTTTAAAATGTTGTTGAAGGAAAAATTACGTCGTAATTGTTGTAATGTAATTTTAACCACCTACCGGTTTAATATTTAAATACCTTTCAATACATGTAGTAATTGATTCATGTTATTCGAAAATTATCATTAGAAAAACTGTATTCTAACTGTGCAAAACGAGAGCCATTGAAGTCACATAACGGGTGTAGCTTTGCGCGAAATTCAAAAACAAACAAACTGAACTGGTGTTTTAAAAATATTTTAGAAATTCTTTAACAATTTTGTGCATTATTATGTTGGTGTCTTTTTAAGGTTATCGTTCTTAAAGCTTATGTTTTTGCTTTCCGTATCAGACTATTGAGGGCTATCTGCGCTAGCCGTCCCTAATTTAGCAGTGTAAGACTAGAAAGAAGGCAGCTAGTCATCACCACCCACCACCAACTCTTGAGCTACTCTTTTACCAACGAATAGTGAGATTGACCGTCACATTATAACGCCCCCACGGCTGAAAGGGCGAGCATGTTCGGTGGGACAGGGATTTGAACCCGCGACCCTCAGATTGCGAGTCGACCGCCCTAACCACCTGGCCATGTCGGGCCCACCACTTCAGACAGGTCCAGATTGTTATTCTTAAAGGATTGAGTTAAACGGGGAACAATTTTACTCCATTCCTGAAGAATGATAAAACTATCATTTATTACGTTGCAGTTGGAATCCAATGCTACGTTATTGTAATATTCCTTTATAAAATGTATTAGCATGCACATTAGACCTCGTTTTGATTTATATTATTTTATTTACGAAATTACAATTTTCAAATGTACGTTTATACGTTATTATTCATTGTGCATACCATTTTATTTTATACTTAAGAGAAAAGTTGTTGTATAAGATCATTAATCAACGTCAAACAAACACTCTAAAAAACTCATCCTCTTTAAAGTTTATATTTTTTTTATTCATAATAATAAAACTATTCATATTTTTTTCTGAAGCGAGTCATTATCTCTTTAAAATGTAATTACGCATCATTATTGATTTTATATATATAAAAGCAAAGTTGAATTAATCAATGGGATTTTCGTTTTATAGATACTCATTGCATTTTATTGTGTAATTTACATTTTGTGGTTTTAATATGTAAAACGATCTCTGGCTCTGTACATTACGTAGAGCAAGAAAATAATTGATAATTTATTATTACATATTTGGTCGCACAGTCTTGTTTGCGGGAAAGGTTTCTTTCAAACAAAACGAAAAAAAAAATGATGTCCGCTACTTAACACGTTAAAGATACTTAGCTATATATTACATCCTTCTGACTTTATTATGAAATGTTTATTTCTGGTTAAGCACAATATGCTATCTGTACCCTGTCCACCACGGGTACCGAAACCCTGTTTTTAGCGTTGTGAGTCAACAGATTTGCAACTGTGCCACTAGGAGGCTCATGTGTTTGTTTGTTTGAAGTTAAGCACAAAGCTACGCACACAATGGAATATCTGTGCTCTACCCACCACGGGTATCGAAACCCGGTTTCTAGCCTTGTAAATCCGCAGACATACCGCTGTGTCAATAGGTGGCTCATGTGAAATGTTCGTTATATCTAACTTGTTATGTTACAATTGATAACTATATTTTCATTATTAAGAATACACTATATTTACATAATCTTAGACCCAACTTCTTTCAGACAGCTCAGTACTTTAGTCACATATTGATTGAATTCATAGACATAACAATGAATATGTGATAAAACAATTTTCTCATCATTACTATTCGTTTTTGTTATTTTTTTGCATTGCTTTCCTTTTTTGTCGTACGTCTTTATTAATCATTTTCCTTCTACACCTTGTTTAATAAACATTTTCTTTAGGTCAAATTAACGCTTTTTTAAGAAAGTAAAATATAAAAAATGCAAAAAACTTTTAAGATAATGCCACCTTTTGATGAAGTTTGGTCTTAATCATTTTGAAATTCATATATCTCCAGGTTAACATCAGTTGTTCTTCCAAATTTAGATTTATAATCTATTCGTATATTAATATCCTTAGTTTTTATTTGCCCAATCGAGAATCATTCTCACGCTAATGTTGTTATTGCTGTTTTTAGAGTAGTTCTAACCTTATTAAAAAACAAATCCCATATACTTTACTCAGATTGTGGTTCACATTCCATATACAACTTAACATAAAATTTTTCCACAATTTCAAATTCATAACCTGCCTAAAGATCAATTCCAATAGTTTGTTTTTAATCATATTCATACCCCATCTCAAAATTAATTCCAGTGCTTTATATCTTTATCAAATTCAGGTTGAATCAACCCAAAACCTAATCACAGTAGTTTTCCTCAATTTAAGTTGGTATTTTATCTAACGAAAAAAAGTGTTATGCTATAGATGGATTGTAAACCTGAATTTGAGAAAAGCTATTGAATTAATATTTTGATATAAAATATCCCGAATGTCTAAATAATACTAAATTTAGCCTTTAGAAAGAGAAGAACACGGAATTTGGGGTAAATAAGACTATTCTTAATTATGGGTGAATGGGGTATGAGCTTGAATTTGGGAAGCAATAAGTAATAATTGTGTGTTAAGAGACATGAAATAAAATAACTTTTAATAGGAAATTATTCTTATTTTAGAAAGTATGCAAACCCTTAAATTTGTACGCTTAGAAATAAAATATTACAGACAATTATTTTTTATTTGACCTTCGTCGGACTAATGTAAAATATATAGAAAATAGAATAAGAAGTTATTGCTAATGGTACTTTAATCAGACTGTAGCAAGGTGGACTAATGTAAAATATATAGAAAATAGAATAAGATGTTATTGCTAATGATACTTTAATCAGACCGTAGCAAGCCCCTCCCCCAGTAGCACAGCAGTATATCTGCAGACTTAAAACGTTAGAAACCGAGTTTCGATACCCGTGGTGGGCAGAGCACAGATAGCCCAATGTGCAGCTTTGTGCTTAACTTCAAACAAACAGATAAACCGTAGCAAGGCGGACTAATGTCGCTAATTCATTAGTTTTTTCTGTTAGCGTGATAAAAAAAATTAGATAAAAAACTGATACGTACATATATTCTACGAGGAGGCTCTAATTTGCTTATTTGCCTTATTTTATGGATTAAGGCTTAAGACAGCATCTTATCCGAATTATTATATAGTAATCCATAGCATTCGGGGCAAACTTTAGTTCTATTAAAAGTAATGAAAACCATGGCTATTCTGGAAAGGAAGACATGCCAATTTATGAAATATTGACCTAACTATTAATGGTTCCTATTGATAGGACTTATATTTGTTTATTATTGATTTATAATGGGTAGTTTTTCACAGGAAATCTCTACGTTTCCTTAATTTTACATCCACTGTAACATACAGAGAAAAATCCCCTGTTTTATCAGTTAACAAAGCAATCCTTGACGTTATCAACATCATTAACTTTCTTAATATTCTTTCTACTTTAGAGACGCAATAATGGTCCAAACAACTATATACTGCACGATATGCTCGTTTTGGAGTTAAAAATCTATAATTATTTTTAAACGTGGAAGAATACTGATGCGTTTATTATCGATATAATTATGACAAAATCATTCTATGTCTGGTTATAACTGTATGCTTTTATTGCCCATAAATTAGCTATTCTTGAAGCGTGGTATTTTTTGCTCCTCTCCTAAGTTGCTGAACGAATTGGGAAAGGAAACAATTTTATACTTTAACTAATATGTTAAAGTTACAAAAATGGTTTTGATTACTAAGCAAAGAACACAGCATTACTCGTGCTTGTTCATTTTGTTTGTCCTGCTAAACTTAACAATGTGATATTATTTTATGATGGCTTGGTATTAAGCAAGAACTGGTATATACCAAGTAATTACTATATATATATATATATCACCGCATGTATAGTGAGTTTAATTGTACTTAAGATAATTTGCTCCTTAGGTTATTTACACATGTTGCAGTAGCGTTAGGAGTGTGTAGCGATATACATATATATTATACAGAAAACTCCCCAAAGCATTCTTCTAGCAGAAATGAATCATAATACGTAGAAAGCCTCTAGGATTATAACAGTTGAAATTAATTAATATTCACGCTCTTTGACTGAGAAAAACAAATTTAAATTAGAATGACTACAACATTATATTGGCTTTTAGAATTACTACTGGGATATTTTGATAGTGTTAGAACAAGCAGATAACTGCCGACTTAAGACAGAGTGGTCATAGAGGCCTTTGGCGGTTTGTCTTCCATTCATAATTAAGTCTAATTATTGATAATTATAATTTATATTTAAGAATTTCAGCAAATCGTTTGGAAGAAGTTATTACACAACTATCATCATCTTAAGAAAGCCTCAAAATGTCTTTCACAAAAACTTGCATAACTCTATATGATTTTGCTATACATAATTGTGAGAAAAAATTAGAAAACCAATTAGACAGTGTATTATCATCAATTGTCTCTATTCTGCATGCATCTCACTAGCTCAGCTGTAAATATGTCAACTTATAACATTAAAAATCGGGTTTTGATACCAGGGGTGGGCACAAGACAGATGGTCCATTGTGTACTTTTAGGCTTAACAACGAAGAAACAAAGTACAGAGTCAGGAGACTCACACACATATGTAAATATTTTTATAATTGTTGATGAAATGTAAATGATTCTGTCACCTTTTGTGGCATAAAAATAGCACTGAAACTCTCATTCAATATCTGAAACACGCCATAATTGTGGTTCTAGTCCCTATGTGCGTGAATGAGAAAATGTCGGTTTGCCAACGTTAAAACCATACTTTACTCAACCTCTTCATGTTTTAAGTATAGGTTTTAACCTGTCATTACACGTTACATGGAAGTTAGCATAACTGCTGTTTTGAATTACAGTTAGCGAGAGTAAACTTGCACCTGTTTAGTGTAAAAAAGCACTATGATAGGTGTATGTCAATTTTATTTTGATAACTGATCAAAGTTCACTATTTAAAACACACAAATAAGCACAGTTTAAAGCGCTCTAAGCTTTCGAACACTGAGAATTATATTCTGTATTAAATCTAATTATTATATCATCACTAAAACAATAACAAATAATGCAATTAAAAGACACCTAACAAATAGCTGTATTTTATCAATTTTGTGGTAGAGGAATACCCTCAAATACGGTTTAAGTGTATTTGTCGCTTACAGTATTTTTGATTAATTTTGTAACTAAGGAATCACATTTTCTGTTGATGGCGATCTTTATACCAAGTTTAATGGATTGGCTATAGACTGGCTCTCTCTTTGGCCAATTTTTTTTCTTTGTTATCATAAAAAGCAATCGTTGGAAAACTGCCCGCAATCTTTTTAACCGCTATATCACCTTAGGAACTCTGACCGTGTTTCTCAATCTCTGGAGTGCTTTAACAGCAAATATAAACATTATAAAATTCACTTCTGAACATTAACAAGATCATAAACTTTCATTTTTAGACACACCGATTCATGACAGCGATGGCAACTTGAGATGTGATGTATACCGTTAAAAAACGTTTACTGACTTGTATTTTAAACCTCGCAAGCTTTATACTTACACTGTGTAAATACCTGTTCGTTATAACGTTGCCATAGTGTGGCAAATATTTTCGGAATATAAAGAAATCTGTTACAAACCATACTTCGTGGGGTATATTGTCCAATACAGTTGAGGTGTATTTTTAAACCTAATTGTAGCTTACGGATTTATTATTTTATTTGTTTAGATTTAATGAGCTTATTCAATCACTGAAATTACCAGATGTTGTATACAAATGTATCTGTTCTTGATGTCAGCATGGTTATATTAGTTCTACTATAAGGAACCTGTATGTCGTATGAAGAAACATGCAATTTCAACGTTTGCGAATAGGTCAAGTTTACTAGAACACGCACTAGTTGAGTGTGTCGTAGTCGTCCACTAAGATTTTAACTGAGGCCAATGATGAACAGAGCCTCCGCATAAAGGTGAGCTTGCTCAGACATAAACTGAAGTCAGGAATTACCTTACCAACTTCTGCTCTTAAGTTATTTCTGTACCCGTCCCCTGTACGAAAGTTATATAAATTCATGATTATGTTAGGAGATGAAAAGTTGCTTACCTTATTTGTAATTGTAAAAAACTGTCCCCCAAAAAACTGCAAAACAAAAAATTTGAAACTGCAAATACGCATGTAACAAACCTTCATGTCAAATTTGGTGAAGATTCATCCACAGGATGTGAGATAGTTATAAAAAAAGGGTAAAAGCGCCCACAAATACCGCAAAACGCAAAGTTGAAAATTTGTATGTATCTCCCCATAGACTCAGTAAACCTCCACACCAAATTTGGTGAAGATTCATCTACACCCTGCAAAGTAGTTACATAGACATACAACAGACAACAGATTATATAGATTCTACTCCTAAGACGAATATATACATTTGTACGTACTACCTTTCTTCTGATAAACATATCTTTATTTATTGAATATACCCACAATTCGAATCTTCTCACAAAAATTACGATATTTATCTTCTGCACGTTACTTCTAAATAAAAATGCATCTAGATATAATCGATCTATTCGTAACTTCGTTATTAGTACTGGCATAACTTTATATTTCACACTAGCTAAAGTATACTGTAGAAATATACATGATTTTCTCTCTAGCTCTAATCTCATAAAATGTCTGCTGATTTTCATCTGCACGTTGGTTTATTGGCTAGAGGTTTTTATATAAGCTAAAACCAATTTTCAATAGCTAAAATTGAAAGTGGAAGTGGAAATTATAAAAACAATGTTTCAGTTTCACTCGAAGAAGCGTTGTGTGAAATAATTTCATTGTTTGTTCTTAATTTGAGCCATTAAAAATATCTACCATTAGCCTAGTCCTAGTACAATTTTAATGTAACCATCTCCTGTTTATTAGACGTATATCAATGGGTAAAATAATTATCTAGTCATTAACTCCAGTATTAAAATAAATAACATAAATATTATTATATGGTTGCTTAGCCATCTAACTTCCATTATTAGTCATAATCTTAGAGACAGTAAAAAATCTAGTATTTTGCTTTTTTATTGTAGTGACAAACGTATTTAACTCACCGTTTGTTACTACAATAAAAAAGGTAAAATACTAGATTGTGTTAGTGTCAATAGGAAGGCTTACTTTCCAGGTAAGGTTCGGAAACGTCTGAGTTAAATACGTTTGTTACTACAATAAAAAAGGCAAAATACTAGATTGTGTTAGTGTCAAGAGGAAGGCTTACTTTCCAGGTAAGGTTCGGAAACGTTATTTAACTCAGACGTTTCCGAACCTTATCTGGAAAGTAAGCCTTCCTCTTGACACTAACGCAATCTAGTATTCTTACTTTTTTATTGTAGTAACAAACGTATTTAACTCAGACGTTTCCGAACCTTACCTGGAAAGTAAGCCTTCCTCTTGACACTAACACAATCTAGTATTTTTACTTTTTTATTGTAGTAACAAATGTATTTAACTCAGACGTTTCCGAATCTTACCTGGAAAGTAAGCCTTCCTCTTGACTGTAACATAATCCGTCCCTGGAATCTCTATGAAACATTCAAAAATAGTGGCTTCAGTCCTGGACAAATCTCTAATACTGAATATCTTCTTAAGTTCTATATCAAAAACTCCTTCTCGTGGAAAAGTAGTAACAGAAGCCCCGCTGATAGAACGAGGAACAGTTTTACCAGGTTTAGACACAAACAACTCAATCTGTGGTCTGGGAAAGAGTCCTTTCGCTGAACAAGATACCTCTAACTCATTTGACGGAGTCAAGCTGTGATTAACTACTATTGTCTTTGCTGGAGCTGAAAAATAAATACGTTTTGATTACAATGAAGTTTTCACAAGGAAATGTGAATGACAGGAATTACTATATAGATTTCGAGAAATATAAAAGTACTTGTTTTAATAAGTTATTTGACATTTACTACCTAGTGAGGCCTGGCGTTGTTTATTTTAGCGCGAAACTACGCACTGAGCTACCTGAACTCTGTCCACCGTGGAGAATCGAACCCATATTTTAGACTGTAAGTACGTAAACTTATCGCTGACCTACCGGGGGAATTCTAAGTAGCGTACCTAAAAGTGCAACTAAGTTTGTAATAGCCTTTGTGGAGGTTAACAATGTTTAAATTCACTATTTTTTTGTAATTTATCAATCAGAATACTTGATCATCTATCTTGTTGTGGAGGTTAACAATGTTTAAATCTACTATTTTGTGTGATTTATCAATCAGAATAATTGATCATCTATCTTGTTGTGGAGCTTAACAATGTTTAAATCCACTATTTTTTGTAATTTATCAATCAGAATACTTGATCATCTATCTTGTTGTGGAGGTTAACAATGTTTAAATCCACTATTTTTTGTAATTTATCAATTAGAATACTTGATCATCTATCTTGTTGTGGAGGTTAACAATGTTTAAATCCACTATTTTTTGTAATTTATCAATCAGAATACTTGATCATTTATCTTGTTGTGGAGGTTAACAATATTTAAATCCACTATTTTTGTAATTTATCAATCAGAATACTTGATCATTTATCTTGTTGTGGAGGTTAACAATATTTAAATCCACTATTTTTGTAATTTATCAATCAGAATACTTGATCATCTATGTTATAAAATGTAGGTTTCCTTGTAATCTTGTTTCCATCTCAATAACAATCCGTAAAATCCAAGAATTAGTATTTATGATATTGTATGTTGCTGTAAAGCATATGCAGCCAATGAACGCTCCATCATAATAGTACCTCTAACGGTAAGAACATGTTGAAGATAAAGTATCGACAGTTAATAGGTCGGATTGGACGAAGGAAAGTCCACTTTCAGAAAGCGATCGAGTTGTTGGGTTTCTTTTCGGGTGTTAATTTCTTTCCAGTTGTTCCTGCGTGTTTTGAGTACAACACACCACTATCGACTTTTCAGACGAAAGCTCTTTTCAAGTTATAATCTGAACCCTTAAAGGATGTTAAGTTAAACACCTACTAACAACTCAGTTTCTTATGGTTAGAATTAGTTTCTTCGTCAAAGAAAAAGTGTTGATTAAATAATTTCTAATTTTGTGTGTAAGAAAGAAAGCAGACCTTCTGATAAACTTTGATGTTAGAGTAGAAGGATATTATTATAGTTCCATCAAAAGTTGAGTTTCTGTATTTTGTTTTTATAGTGTTTGGATCTTTTCTCTTACCTTCGTCTTTTCTATAGTTTCCTAGCTTTTCGAAATGTATTATTTGAAGCTTCTTGCGTTTTGTTTTTTAGAAAAGTCAGTTTAATCTTAAAAAAATATTTTTCACTGATGGACTTTTAACCCATTGAAGGCACTCATATTTAGATGACATTGGATGTTATCTGGAAATGGTATGATATAACTGTGCTGTATTCTCAGAAGCACTGATAGCCTAAGAAGTAAGAGTAGTACCGCAATAGTTTGTGAAACGACAGGAAATGTACTACGAAGTTGAATCTGAATTTTCTAACTCCGACTAAGTATCAAGAAAGAGAACAAACACAATGAAAGTGCTAAGTGAAGTATTATCTTTATTAATAGTACGACAGTTAGAGGCAAACGAGTGTGGTGTTTGTTTGTAGTTAAGCACAAAGCTACACAAAGGGTTATCTGTGCTCTGCCCACCACGGGTATCGAAACCCGGTTTTTAGCGTTGTAAGTTCACAGCCAATACCGCTGTGGCACTGGGGGGGGGGGCAGGAGTGTAGTGAACGACATAACTTACTTGTTTTGATTTTATTTCTAAAATTTTACTTGTTGCACAATAAAATAGGATATAGTTGTATATATATACAGTTTTATAACACCATTCCTCTCAATGTGCATGAGCTACTCACGTTGATGATGGTCACTTCGTAGAAAAATAATGGAAGTTAATGCTCAAGGTATCACCTGTCCTGCCATTGGAAAATATCACTGACCTCTTCTACATACTGTATTCTATCATACAGCTATTCTTCCATCGAAACATTGCATATGATGCCAAGCGGGAATAGCCCAGAAAAATAGAAAGTGGGGGTTATTCTCAAAACTACAAACTCATATCGAAACGTGAGTGTGCGAAATATTTTAAAAGTTCTACGTGTACATGAAATGATCACATTAAGAAGCCCAGAAACACGAAATATGCTTTGCACGTCACAGTTATATGACATCAACTAAAGTATAAATAACTTATTAGAATTTTAAAATAAGAAACGTTTTCGACCATGAGCGAATACTAACTAATATCTACGCATGCATAATATAATTTCATGAAATTAAAGAAGTACACAGATATTACGGCGTTAAATGAAAAAATACGAATAACATGAAAAAAAAAGAGTTAAATTTTATCACAAATTAAAAAAAAATATTAGTATTACATGGAAAAATGTATTTGTATTATTACGATTATTGTAAAGAGTAATGTAAAACATTTAAAACAAACGAGTAATGAGGGTAGAAGATGAGATTATAAAAAAAATAATGTTGCATATTATTTGAATCACTCAATTCATAGCTAACTTACAAAGGCTTTCCAGAACAGAAAAAGCACGAGAACAGAATTTTAACTATGTTGATTTTACATTTTTATACAATGACAAACGTTTTTTTTGGCTCACTATCAAAGTTTATCGGGCTAAATGATCTTTAAAGTTCTTGTTTAAACATTCACAATGATGATTTAAGGTTATACTTTAAATAACTTTGAAGCTTTTACTGTAAAATATGGAGTAATAGATCACAATAATATTAAAATATAAACATGTTATCGATATAATGCAAAGAATTATTACTGGCATTTTAACACCGCTTATTTTATCATAAGCTGGTGATGAAAAGACGTTTTTTTAACATGCAAAGCGCATCCGTGACTTTATTGAAACTCTCTTCGTAAAATGCTTTGTTACGTGAGCTACAACCTCTCTTGGGCAACTAAAAGAAGTCTTATACCAAGGCGTTTCAATTTTTGAGTGAATTTTCATCAGTTGATAACCGAAAAGGAGAATAAAATTTATTTTGTTTTTAAGTTGTTTGAAAATAAGTCGCGCATGATAGAGAACGTACAATAAATGTAAATGGGATATCTTTTATCTTAAATTTGTGTCAGGTCTGTGTATTTGTTAGTTTTTTATAATTTATTTCAAGGGTAATTTTATGTATTCGTTTATATGTGATGATCCTTTTAAGTTTTCATTAAATATTGATTTTAGGTTTCTACTAGTTTCATCAATGTATAAATTTTCAGATTCAAGTTTTCAGTATTAATTTTATAGCTTATTTGTTGTTAAGCGCAAAGCTACATAACTGTATATTGTGCAATACCAACCAACTATATCGAAACCCGATTTTTAACGTCAATAAGTCCAGAGACTTACCGCTGAGATACCGGCGGGCCTTATAGATAGATCCATTTTTGTAGTCGTCATTGTTATTGAGGTTTCTTTATTTGATATTTTGCTTTTAGTTTAGGTCTTTTGTGAATGTGTCCAATATTCTCATAACTCTCTACCCTCTGTTTTTTTTTGTATGGGATAATATCTATGATTTGATTACTAACATAAAATTCATATTAAAAGATGAAAAACATTTGTATGTTTGCTTGTTTTGAAGATAAGCACAAAGCTACACAATGGGCTATCTGTGCTCTGCCAACCACGGGTATCGAAACCCG
>NW_013665689.1:715017-731430 GCF_000517525.1 Limulus polyphemus
GCCAATGGGGGGGGGCGAGTAAAAAAGTAGGCAACAATAAAGTTCTTAAGTTTAAATAGCATATAACATCACTTCATATTCAACATAAACACAAACACACACACAAATGAAGATTACGTAAATAAATCTATCAAATTAACTGTGAAAACGGTGAATCTGTATATAGCTGAAATCAGTAAAAATAGTCTAACAATCAAAAGCATATGAAGTGACCACAACAGTAAATTCACCCTTGAAAATTTTCACCACAAAACATAAAATAAATTAATTCACATTGTGTTTCGGAAATCTGTCGTCCGTGAACTCATCTCACAATTTTGGTGCTAGCACAACCAAACTTGGAATACGGCCTCGGGATACACTTATTAGTATAACATAGTCTCCTTACCCTTATTTATTTGAGGGACCAAGGAAGGCAAAAAGGCGCCCATACACGATGGGGGTCTAAGGGTAAGAATTCCAGGATAGCTGAACTCGAACCTGAAAACGGAACTATGTTATAGGCCCCCCTTGGGTCCCAGGAGCACCAATTTTAAAACTATACAAAGCTAGAGGAACACAGCGTGGCACACGTGATCAAGTACCAAGAGTGGAAGCCTTTTTTGGGGGGGGAGAGGGGGCTACGGACCTTCTTGGGATAGCTATAGAAGCAATTAATGATAATGAAGAAACTTGATCGATACACTGGGGCTTCTGTGATTCATGAGGGACTTTGAACTGCGGAGTGGAAAGTCGTTAATTTATGCTATTCAAATAAATTGGTGGGTAAAGAATAAGACGGACACAAATAAAAAAATAAGGAATCTTTATTAATTAAAAATGATTAAACCTATCACTTCTGTTTAAACAACTTAAAAGCCAACTTATATTCTATCTTTCTTTTTTACCAACAAAGGAATATTCGCAGAAATGAAACGTCAGTTGCAGAGAAGTTGAATTTTTTTCCAAAATTTAAAGAAATCCTCGGGTTCTCTCGTCAAATATAATCTGTTACAAAATCAATAATGTCATACCCAGCTAAGTACTAAACTATAAGATTTGTTCTGGTTCGTTTTGAATTCCCTCCAAAGCCACTAGGGGCTGTCTGAGCTATCTGTTTCTAATTTATCAATGGCAGACCAGAGGGAAGGCAGCTAGTCAATATTAACCAATACTAACTTTCGGTATACTATTTTACCAACAAAGAGTGGGATTGACTATTACATTATAACGCATCCTGAAAAGGCCAGCGTATTCGGTGACTGAGATTTGAAATCACTACCCGCAGGTTGCGAATCGAGCGCTCTAACTACCAGATCATGTCAATAAGCTATTAAAAGTCAAACTCCTGTAAACATTGTACATCTTTAATAATGAATCAGTTTTTGCGTGTATCGTTGAAATTATTAATAAAATACGCATTGTTTATAAACATATCGTTAGCTGATAATCAAACAACAGAACTTTTTAACTTATTAATTATTTTTACGGTCTTTCGATGCTTAAAAGAAGACACTGCTCTAAATATGGCTTATAAGTTGTACAGGGAATTAATGAAATAATTAGTGTATTGATTAAAGCATTTAGAAGCAGTGACAGTTAAAATGGCTTGTCACTATTGTTCTGAGCTCAGCCTTACATCATGTTAACCAGTAATGTATAGGTAAAGTCCAGTGGCATCTACCAGCCATCTTTAACACTTAAATACATATATTTTTTAGCAGTTTACAGGTTGTTGTTTGAAGTTAAGCACAAAGCTACACAATAAGTATCGAAACCCGGTTTCTAGTTTTGTACGTCCGCAGACATACCGCAGTTTACAGCTTACTGTAGGTAGATATTTATTTGCCTAAGTTTTACGGTTTTAGTACTTTTTTGAGCTAAGTTAAGTTAAGTTAAGCTATATTTATAACTATAAAAAGTAAGAACATTTCCCCCTTAGTTAAAAAAATCCCTTCCAGTTATTGTATCTATGACGCATAGTTTCGAGCGATGGATTTTCCCAAGATGTTGTTTAACTAACTTTTAACAAGTCACCATTAGGCCAGGTGTATCCGCACATCAAATGATACATCAGTCACCCACCCCTATGTGCATCCTTCATTAATTTCACGATCGAAAGGACAATGAAAGGTTGAGTCATCTTGTGATTTGGAATACATATTGCCAAAAATAAAAGTCATCGATTAAAACGATTATATATATAGACATTTTTAACTCGCCATCTTTTCTTTTCTGTCCACCACAGGGCTTTCCCAGAAAGCATAAATTGTCAGTAAGATTGGATAAGAGACATCAATAACATTTCGTGATAAACAATGTATTTATGGGACTACAATATTTTTCATATGATGTTCAACACCTATGCTGGTGAGGCGAGAAAATACATTAAGTTTGGAAAGAGTTTGACTGCTAATGCTTACTATTATAAGTTTGGAAAGAGTTTGACTGCTAATGCTTACTATTATAATTTTTGCCTTTTATGCACTTCAAACAAAAACGATCTAAAACTGCTTTGAAACTTTTTTTACTTTGAAGTAGATAATTCTTAAATTATATTTTTTTTTGCGCTTTGTTAGTTTTGGAGTTTTACACTATAAAAATTGCATTTTATAAACTCGTTTCCTGCATAATGTCTAGGTTAGCCAAGAAGTTCTGGAATTAACAGAAAGAATTTTTGGTTTGGTTTGTTTTGGAATTTCGTGCAAAGCTACATAACGAACATAATAAAGATTAAAGATTTTATCACAAAAAATACTAAACATAAGAACAGTAAAGATTTTATCACCAATATACTGAATATAACAATAATGATAGATTTTATAAGTAACATACTGAGCATAATAATAACAAAGCTTTTATTACCGACATACTGTTTGTTTGTTTTTGAATTTCGCCCAAAGCTACACGAGGGCTATCTGCGCTAGCTGTCCCTAATTTAGTAGTGAAAGACTGGAGGGAAAGCAGCTAGTCATCACCGCCCACCGCCAATTCTTGGGCTACTCTTTTACCAACGAATAGTTGGATTGACAGTCACATTATAACGCCCCCACGGGTGAAAGACATGTTTCCGACTAAAGTGATTGTTAGTTCCTTCATGCATTATGACGTGGAAACTAAAACTGAATTTTTCAAACATATTTAAAGGATCCAGAACCCAAACGAAATTGTTTTATTATTATTTTATGAGAATATTTATTGAAAGTGATCAGTTTGGAAAAGCTTTAACATCTTCGCGCTTTGTTTTGTCTTTGGCCCCAATTTCATGATCTCTACATACAATCACTCAGCCTAGACGTGACTATTTTGATACCGTTTACATGGCTTAAACATACCCCAAAAAAACCTTAACGCAGTGGTTCCCAAATATGTTCAGCTCGCGCCACACTTTTAATGCCCCGAACTTTTTGCGGCACACGTAAATAAGTCCGTATGGCAGGTCTAGTGGCGGCCCCCTGACTAAGAGAGGCAGAAATTACTGTTATACTGTGTATCAACGAGAAAATAAATACAATTTGAAATTTAAAACAATTAGTAATACTTAATAATTGCAAAAAATCCGTTGCACACAGTTTGAGAAGCACTGCCTTAACGTACTTGTTTTTACAGCATTTATAATATATATAAAAGACTCTCTTCAGATTTAGTTTAAACTTAACACAGTTTTTTTCTTTCTGAGATTTCAGAAAATATATTAGTATAGATTCACAACATGTTTGAAGAGTGAGAGATGTAAAAAAGATAGGTAAAATTACAGAAAATTATAGTTTTTCTGTTTATTTGGATTTTTACTAGTAAATTTATATATATGAACATGCAAAATAAACAGCCAGTTCTCCTTCATAAAACAACAATTTCGTTTCAGCTATTTTAGTAGCGTTTCAGATTACCTTTCTAGAAAGATGTTTCAATAAAACTTTTACAATAGCGAATATTTTTTTCATTAAAGTAGCACAAATACCTCTTGAAATTCAAACAAAGCTAAGTTTAAGCTTACATAAAATTAATTTATACAAGTACAAAATTATTAACTTAATATCCTGTAATAAAACAGACTAGAAATTACTTAAAGTAATTATGTATTCACATATATATAACTAGTTCATAAATATTAGAAAAGGATAACAGAGCAATTTAAATCGTCTAATGAACTATAACTACCAAAAGAAAGAAAAACCCTTAAAGAAAACCAATTAGTGTAGTAAATCAATACAAACATATTTAACCATCGCTTTGATTTCAACAACTAAATATTTTTTCGAAGTTAAGAAAAACTTGTATCTGAAACTTATCAGAGCATCTATCGTCAGAAAATATATTGAAATATACCTATATCTAAAAATCACGTGTTACGATCTACGGACATCGATCGTTTCACTGACAAGGTGATTCGATGTAATTGAATATTAAAGAGAGAGAAATGGCCTGTACACTGTTTCCTTAATTATCTTGTAAAGTTATCATTAGGAATTCAAAAAGGAAATATGGCAACTCGTTTTCCTTTCATCCCATTGAAACGTTTCCCTTTTAATGAATCCAGGAAAGTCGAACTCGTCTCCAGATGATTAAGGAACACTTTTATTCAACCAGTGATAAGATGACTATGTAAAACATCATGATTAATGGCAACATTTTAGTTCGTTAATCATCTCTTCTACAAACAAAGGCAAAATTAACAAGACGAAAAAAACAACATTAACATTATTGTTATTGAAAAATATTAGGTAAACTTTTTCTGCATATTGAATTAATATCATAACTCATGAACGGTATGATATAGGACGGTGAAATTATATAGAGGTGTTAAGCATTTCATGTAGATGCAAACGCAATAGTTGTTACATGTTTTCACCAAGGGCCCTGTAATAGAACTCTGGATTTTTGAACTGGCGAGACGAATTTAAGCCCATGCGTTACAACATAATATTGCTCGCACTATTGTGGTTACGTTATAACAATGTCAGTTAATCGCTTAGCATGGATGATGTATGACAAGATGTTGCCGACAGGTTGACTACATTCCTTATCATGAAGTTAAGTATAAGGAACATCAGTTGAAAGTGAGAGAGGTGAAAAAGCGCCAGATCTTTGGCAGTCTCTAAAGAATTCGGTGATTAGAGAATGATTGGAGTGAGCAACCGTCTTTCTCAGTTCAATCGACTGGGAGATGTGAGAGAGAATGAATAAACCGAGAGAGGCAAAAGAAGAAACAAAATATATTTCTTAATCTATGCGTTATTGGTTACCGGTAATAAACAGCAATTTCTTCTGCGTCTGACACTGGTATGACTCAATTCTTGATAGGAATAAGTACAAACTACATAGTATTGATGGATATAGGATGTAAGAAGGGAAAGCAAAGTGAAGGTATAGCACGTCGCATTCCCTTTGGTCAGTAGCTCAAAATCATGGACGCCGTCAGATATCCTTAGTTGATTTGTCATCAATATAAGCTACCCAGTGGCACAAGGGTATGATTGCAGATTTACAATCCTAGAAATCGGGTTCCGATACTCGTGGTGGGCAGAGCACAGAGAGCTTTGTGGATGATTACAAGCAAATAAATAAAGCAAATATAAATATATTTAGTTTTCTATTCTCTTTTTTTCCTGTCAAAGATAATGAGAATACATTAAATCTTTCTGCTTTTTGACCTCTCAGTCTGAATAGATTTTTCATTTTAAAAATAGAGTCCGAACAATATTAACCGTTATCCACTCATTTCAATGTAGAGGCAATTTTGACAGAAGTACAAAATACCATTCATAAATGATGGCGATCTTCGGGTGCTAGTTGGACCTTAAAGAACATAATATATAAAAAGTATGTTTAATTTTTCTATACTATTTAATTAGTTAACAAGACAGCTAAAATTTAAATTCTGCCCTTAAGAAAATGTTAATTAACGTGCTCCAGATATTAAGATGAACAACACTGCTCTCGTTAATGCGTTAAAATGCTAAGCAGTAAAGAAAAAATAACTCTTGCATTACAAACAGTGTTTGGTTTTAATCGTTACTTTTTCTTATTTTTCCAAAGAATAACCCTTATTGATTATTCCAAATCACAAAACCATCGTTTGTTCTGCATGCTTTATGAAGAACAGCAGATAAAGTGGGTCGTAATTTACCTAAGCGTCAGATGTTGTTGTTTACGGTATTTTACTTCTACCACTAACTTTAATATTGTTTGTTTTTAATTATGCACAAAACTACACAAGAGCTCTGCCCACCACGGGTATCGAAACCCGGTTTCTAGCGTTGTAAGTCCGCAGACGTACCGCTGTGTTACTGGGAGGCTACTTTAATGTTGCTTTGTTTAATGTGTGAAACCTTACTGATTCGTTGGACACAGTTCCACATATATTTCTTTACTTTCATTACTTAATACTCAGTTCCCTGGGTTTAGCGGTATATCGATTAGTGTAATAACTTGCTTAATCGGTTTAGCTCTGGACTAGTTTGATTTTTTGTAGGCCTAACAGATAATCTATTTACAAAAACACATATTTGTAAAGTATCTTTGAGTTAACATGCTAATACTCTTTACGACAAAAAGTAACTAGTTTCGATATATTAATTTGTTTATTTACGCTTATTTGAGATCGTTGTTATTATACTACTAGAAATATGTTATTTAATAGAGAGTTTTCTTATTACATATCCATTTCTCTATGAGTTACCAGTAAGGTTGGGTAGTTACAACGCTAAATTTTAATGTCTGATTACTGAAGTGGACGTAGCACACATAGCCCACTGAGTAGCTTTTCATTAAGATACCAGTATTATATATCCTGTATTTTGAACTGCATTAAATCATTTGTTACAATATTCCAGATTGTTGCTTCATTATAAATAATGTTAAACCAGGTGAGGCATAATTGTTTGCGTGCCGGGCTGCGTATCGTAAGGTATAAGGTTCATCCTCGACGCTGCCCAACATGCTTCAAATTTCCAGCTATGAGTGCGTGATAACATCACCAAACGATCTTGTTAGTCTGTTCAAACCTTTGTGGTGGCAGGAGTTTCTGATTTCTTACCTTGCCTCTGATCAGTAGTTCAAAATTAGGGATGGCTATATCTGGACATTAGGAGTCTCTGACATCTGTGCAAAAGTTGCTGTTCAAATTAAAAATACCAATACCAGTAAACAGTGTTTAATTGCTTATAATCTTGTGTCACCATATTTGTAAGCAGTCCGTAAGTCTTTATATTAATTATATGTAGAATGGTACTGCAAAAGCTTAGGTTCATAGATTATATGCTTAATACGTTTAAATATAAATTCACGTCTATGAAAGCAACACAAGGAGTGTCAGATGGACTTATATTTATTTCTAAATATGACAGGCTTACCATAAACAACCATCCCCTGCTCACGAGAGTCCTGGTTGGCTAAGGAAGTCACAACACACGTGTAGGTGCCAGTCATATCAATTGTAGGTTTAATGATCCTCAGAGCCCGGTATCGAGAGTACGAGTCCATTGGTTCTGCTACAAAAGTGTCATCCAACCGTCCTTGAAGAAACCCTGAAACGTAACGGGTGCTGAGCGCTGGAATCCACTGGTAAACCGGCTTTACCTCGTTATTATAAAACCATTTGACCACCAAGTGCAAGTCGTTATGGGTGTATAAGTACTCGCAGTCCAGCGTAATGGGTCTTTCTGTCCCATTCTCAACCCAACGTGGAACTGACAGCCTCCTGATCTTTACTGCAGCGACATCTAGAATGATATTATATTTGTTAATGAATAAGCCGCATATTATTATAATAATATTTTTTGACAGTTTTGTGAGACCATAGATACTGAATTAAGTTGACTTCACTTAAAAAAAAAACAATTTTAAAGCTCGTTTTGTAGTTTCCGGTAGAGTTTTGGAATTATTTGGGGCAACCAACTGTATGCTTTTATACAAACAGATATTTCAGATATGTATTACGCTTTAGACAAACATTTTCTACGCCCTCCTCACCTGTGGCTCAGCAGTAAGTCTGATGGTTTATAACACTCATAATTAGATTTCGATGCTCTCAGTGGGAATGGCATAGTTCACTTATTTTGAAGCTTTGCGCTTAACAACAAACAAATAATTTTTACTTCAGGAAATTTTAATATATTTCAAATATGAAAGTAAAATCCAGGCTTTCTAGAAGACAGTTTTATATTTGTTATCATATTTAAAAAATAAGCACTTTTCAGTGACTCCTATTATAGAACTAAAATACAAAATCATATGGAAAGACTAATATGAATAGTTCACTTTGATGTTACCTATATATTTATGTGTAAGGGGGTTTTTCACACAATATTAGACTATGAAATTGAATAAAAAATTCACATATTCGATGTGTGAAAATTAAAATCAAGTAAGTGACTTGTCGAAAGAGATATTGCGATTTCTTATAATTTCGCCCTCCCCCCCAGTGGCACAGCGGTATGTCTGCGGACTTCCAACGCTAGAATCCTGGTTTCGATACCCGTGGTGGGCAGAGCACAGATTGCCCATTTTGTAGCTTTGCGCTTAATTACAAACAAACAAACAATCTTCTAATTTCTGGTACAGTGTGTAGGTTACAACAACACATGAACATAAATAAAACATTCAAAGGTAAACATTTTATCCAAACGTTTCACTGGGGAAAAAAAATACTGATTCTTTTCTAAGTCAATGTATATTTATACATATAATATCCGCAAGGTATCATTAATAATTGATTTGTTGAGAAGGTTATGCTATCAAACATCTAATTATTCTTTTCTAAGTCAGTTTATATTTATACATATAATATCTGTAAGGTATCATTAATAATTTCTTTGTTGAGAAGGTTATGCTGTCAAACATCTGTAATATCACATATAAACTGTGGCCCAGAATCTTAGCAAAGGATTAAGATAGGTTAAAATGCGTTGCATGAATATTTCGAATTTAAGTGAACGTTGTAGACTCTGAAGTATAATAATCTTTAAAGATGCTTTCTCTTATCAGTAATCTACGTGCTATGTAGATAAACAAGATGAGTAATTCCTATGAAATTAAAATCCATTTTGCACTGAGTTTATAATTTTAATATATAGAAACCTAGGTTTTAAACACGTAGTGCACTGTAGATAAACATTTGCTACATCCAGCAAATCTAAAATTATTAGTTAACTTGGGCCGATCATGGCAACATAAGTCTGTCGGATTTAGGATTGCCGATCCAATGTTTACGTCCCGTTACACCTCACTTAAACAAACACAAAAAATAATGTTCTGCACCTTGAAAATGTGGGTGCGCTATAAGGATGACTGTATGCTCCCATAATTCGGTCACACAAGAGTAGTTCAAAAGTTAGCGGTGTAAAGACGAATCGTTCAGATATTCAGTCCTTAAGTAGCATTGCGCGAAGATTCGAAAAAGAAAACAAGCAAACAAAATTTAATAATTTCACACGCAAGCAGAGTGAGATATAAACCCACATCTGTATAAACAACATACAGCATTCAAACATGAGTTTCTTATGCAAGCAACAGTGCTTGATGAGTATCTAAGAAAATCTACCAGACTGTTGTGAATTATAAAAGGAGAGGTAAGTTACGAATTTACAGACATTTCAAAATGAATAATTTAGCACACGAGGTACCAACAATTAAACTGTGGTTAACCAAATGTTTTAAAATTTAGACACTAACATTCATAAAACACAACAATGTAATGTACCTGAAACCTTGATATTTAAGTACAGAAATTATAAATTTCAAAAAAAAAAAAGAAGCGATAAAACAGTGGCATTTATGAAAAGTGATATTTCGATTGTTTGTTTGGAATTAAGCACAGAGCTACACAATGGGCTATCTGTGCTCTGCCCACCACGAGTATCGAAACCAGGTTTCTAGCGTTGTAAGTCCGCAGACATATCGCTGTGCCACTGGGGGGGGGGCTGACATTTCGAGCATGAGAGATAATTTGAATATATGTAAGCTAACTGATTAAAACGTAATGTATGTTTATATTAAAAGATCAGGCTTACTAAACTAAAGTAATTAACACCTAGATGCTGGAATTCCATTCTTAATGTTTAGAGAACGATAACTTAATATTGAATTTTCTAAATATTCGTAATTTAATTATTTTCGTTCGCATATAATGTAATTTAAACATATTAAAAGTGAGTACTTAAGTTTGTCTTAAAAAAACAACAACAGATAATTCCAAAACATCTAAATATTATTAGATCAAACTACTAATGTTCTTGGTGTTCTTTGAATCGAAAAATCAAGAGTTTTAAGAAACTAACTTCCAGGTACCGACGTTTCTAACATTAAGAGATAACACTGATCATCTATAGGCATAATTCCCAATACATATATTTATATGCATATACATAAATATAGATATGGGATATTGTGTGAAAATCAAGGAGTTAAACAAAAGAAGAAAAAAGGTTAGTGCGATTTAAGCATTTAGGTGATGCTTTTTCACAACCTCTTAAATTGAAATCAAACCTGGTTATTACACTATTGTGTTCTTCAGTATTTATAATTAAGAACAGCTGAAACTGTATATAATTAATATCACCAAATAACCTGCAAAACTGCCTACATTATACACCTGTATTAACTTTTGCTGGGATTTAACACAAATTAAAAAGAAATTCAAAACTGAATGACAATTAAAGTTAAAGTGAAGTTGCTTATTTTGTTTTTGCTTTGTTTGCTGTTAAGCGCAAATCGACACTATGGGATATCTTTAATCTGCCCACCGCAAATATAGAAACCCGATTTTTAGCGTTATAAATCCTCCGATTTAACGCTCAGTCATCAGAGGGCACTAGCTTATAGCTTAGTCTTAGTTGTATGTAAATATATATTCCAACTCTTAAAGTATAAACACAGATAGCATAATAAAGCACAAAATTTACTATGTATAATTCAAATACATTAAACCATGATATTACTACATAGAGGCGCGTGTGTTTTTACAGATGTTAAAAAGTAGAACTTTACTAATATATATATATAATGTGCAAAGTTTGTGTAATCAATATTTATTAGACTGTCAGAAGAAGTTTGTTATTTTTTAAGCGACGATGTATTAATATCCTATCCTGTCTTAATTACAGGTAATTAATTTTCATTTTAGTATTTTGTAAAGTGCATGTCCAGTACTTGTTTTTGTTTTGTTCTAGTTACAAAAATTAACAGTGTTTCTCATAGGACAATACAGCCCAGTTCTGTCCTTGGATTAAAAGAATATCGTTAGGCATTGTTATTTTAAAATTCCAACTATATATATATGTAATCTGGCATATTAATAAATTATTTCAAATAATCCGAATACCTCAGAGATGAAAAAATATGCAATTCCGCTGTTTAAGAAGTATGCCATCCTCATTCCTAATAGTCTATAGATCATTGATTTTGTCAATCAAATCTAAAAATATTGTAATCCCTATTTACTTTCATTGTAATATGCCAAGTTCTATATATATATATATATTTTAAATAAGGGGCTCAAGGTGTTAGAGCTATCACTACTTCAGCTATTTAGAAAAACATAAAGTTGTTACTCAATAATAAATAAAAAAGCGGGTTTTAGTGATGTTTTAGAGAAAATATATTTAATGAAGTTAGAGTGGTAAAGGACAATACAGATCGCAAAAACCACGTAATAGAATATAAAGGAAACTGTCAGGATGGTGCTCTATATTTATCAATGCCTGCAAGCATTCCCTTAAAGTATTTCTTTATCGAGTGCAAACACTGTTAATCTGCATTTAGAAACAAGAAACACAAACAAGCCTTAAAAAGTACTTTCGTGCAAAACTACAATTCGTATATTATTTTATTTAAAAAAAAAATAGTTGCTAAAATGAACAACTTAAAAAAAAACATCATTTATTCTCACCGCATTAAGGACTAATCCTAAATTTTAAGCTCAAACTCTAAAAAACAAACAACAACATTATTTAAACTTTTTATTATACATTTTTATCCAAAGAAATTGCTCGAAAAATTCCGTTTCAAGGACACTTTCAGCTTCAATATAGTCATAAAAATGCAACAAAGCATCATTAATGGATTGATTATGTCTGGTAACTTTGAAATGGTTGTTGTTTCCTACAGGAATGGTATCATGTAACAGGGATGCTCTCAGGAGAATATACATGTAGTGCAATTGCATATCTTCCATTATATTTTGGAATAAGCTATATTATGTTCTTTCAAACAACAAATGTCTTGTAAACACATCCGTGGTACTATGGAATAATGTATTATAATAATAATATTAATAAATAATCATAAACGAGGGATCTTTAGAAAGGTCTACCATTTCATAGAGCTAGTCTAATCGGATTTCCTGTTTTATGAAACAGTTTTTGCTACGTCAAATTTCACATTCATAATGTAACGGGTAATATATATATAAAGCACAGCTAACCTTCTCATAGAGTGCTTTTGAATATTTATGATTAACATGAAAAACACAGCAAACATTTATATTACTTATTTTCATGTGTTCAAGATTACAACCTAAAACATAAGCAGCCATTTACTTGGTCGTTTCGTATATCACCTAAAGCAATTAAACCTTTCTATTGTACCGTTTCCTACACTTAGAAGTAGTAGCTAAACGCAAATAGTTTTGCTATATTGTTTTATCGCTATTACTGATTTTTGTTTTTGGTAATGTTGCATGCTTAGGATAAGCATCTCAACATACATAAATTTACTTGAATCGTTAAGTTTAAATGGGACGAACATTCAAAAACGCATATTTTGTTTTCCTTTCAAAGTCCGACAACGAACTAAAAGACATCTTAAAGTTACATTCACTTTTTCATTTAGTCTTAATAAAGACTTAAAGCTTAATCATTTTCTTCTTATATTTTCTTACGATGAACAAGTGAAAATCTTACGTTTAAATCATTTCTTGCTCCTGCAAGCACCCTGGAATGATACTTATTGTAATTTAGATGTAGAGAAAATTATTTTAATCTAGCAATAATATGTTCAGTGATTGAAAGACTGACTTGTTTAATTTTTTGGGTTTTTTTTTATTTGTACAATCATATGAGATATATATATTTTAAAGTTCAAACTAACTTCGATCGTAACTTCTTCCCTATCTAATCTAATTGTCTTGTCATTTTTTTGCGAGCGAGAAGCTATCTATGCTCTGACCACCGCTGAGGATCACACCCCGAATTTTAGCTTTTTTTAAGTCTGTAAACTTAACCACCAGGTGAGAAATAAGTATCGTTTGTATATTTATTAATAACTACAAAATTACACGATATGTCGTGTCCATCGCATGTATATGAAATAACCACAAAATTACACAATGAACTACTGTGTCGTGTCCATCGCATGTATATAAAATAACCACAAAATGACACAATGAACTACTGTGTCGTGTCCGTCGCATGTATATAAAATAACCACAAAATTACACGATGTGTCGTGTCCATCGCATGTATATAAAATAACCACAAAATTACACGATGTGTCGTGTCCATCGCAGGTATATAAAATAACCACAAAATTACACGATGTGTCGTGTCCATCGCAGGTATATAAAATAACCACAAAATTACACGATGTGTCGTGTCCATCACAGGTATATGAATCCAATTTATAGCGTGAAAAGACCTCAGATGCTCAGCTGAGCCACTTGGGTGATTCCATTCTTGATTCAACATGTAATATGAGACTAATCGAAAATTTTAGAGCTTATCCAATAAAGATTACTTTGGAAAGGTAACTTGAGTATGATATGTATTTATGTTATACTCAAAGACTGAATTCAGTCATGGATAAGAAAAAAAATCATTGAAATAAAATCGCAAATAGTGAAATTAAGCTTTTCATCGGAGTTTGAGCATTTTATTTAGCTCATAGCGCAGCCTGCTAAAAAAGAAAACGAAAAAGAAAGAAAATCAGTAGTAGAAAGAACGAAACTGAAAAGAGATCTTCGATCTTTGAGCAAAACAATATAAGCAAATCGCGAAATGTTCATTGAGATATGCTTATGTAGTGTTTGTTTAATCTACGAATTACATTTGAATTGTGGGTACTGTCAAAATATCGTCTGCTATTGATAACCCAATACACGTGCAGACAACGACGTAATGATAACGAAAGTGAATTTTGATAGCGTGATATCGACCGTTAATGGCAATAATAAATATTTTCTTTTGATGAAGGAATGTTACGAGACACCATTAGTTGAACCTACAGAAGCTATCACACTTTGTAAGGACAAAGTTGTTTGGACAAATGAGCAAAATCATAGGCTTAAAAATACGACTGTTTGATAATTTGGGATCTAGAGAAGCTAATTTCTAAACAAGGAAAATACAATAAAATATTTTGCCCATAAAAATTCGTACATTAGACACAGACCATATATGTGTGATAGGGTAAGTTGTATAAGCAGGCAGTCCAACTACAGAATTATAAATTTTGTTATTTTAAGATTAAAATTTTGGCTTTAACCCATTTTTAGTTTTTTTTTTGTTCGAACCTGCGACCCGCAGACTGCGATTTAACGACAGAAGGAATGCTTAAGCCACAGACACTGGAATTAATAATGGTGAATTGTATCATTTGGCTACTTTCCGCCGCTGCATTGGTGAAGCATAGAATGTGACGTAACAGATACTTCATTTATCGCTGTGAAGAAAATTCCAGAAAAAAATTATTTTACTTTGTTCAACAGCATCAAATACGTCTGGTTTGACTTAGTGGTTAGGGAGCTCGACTCATAACCTGAGGGTCGCAGGTTTGAATCCCCGTCACTGGACATGCAGGTCCCTTTTTTTAGCACTTGGCGCATTATATTGCGACAGTGAATCTTACTAGTCGTAAGTAAAAGAGTAGACCAAGACTTGGCGGTGGGTGGTGTTGACTAGCCGCCGTCCATTTAGCCTGTCAATTTGGAATTAGGGACTGCTAGCGCAGATAGCCCTCGAGTAGCTTTGTGCGAAATCCAATAAACAAACGACAGGGTTTATTTCATGCAAATAGGACAGATATTGTGAAACGAAAAACTCTATGGCGTACGAAAAGGGTTGTAAATGCATTTCTAATTGCTAAAGTAGCACAAACAAATAAAAATTAACAACAATAAGAAAATAAAAATACGTGTTTGTAAACTTAATTGCATTCTATCTGTTTGTGAAATTACAGTTTTAATAGTTTTAAAAAATCAGTAGTTCTAAATATAATTATATTTCATTTTCAGTTCTAAGTTCATGTATTGTTCTATAATTAATTACCTTAATTTTTATTAGTTTATCTATACCGTTATTATACTTCAGTGTCTGCCATTTTGATACTGCCCGCAATTCAAGTTTAACACGTATGTTGAACAAAACCTACATAAACATTTCACAAACTGAGCAATCACGTAATGAACATTTCGTAATTTGCACATTTTGTTTCTCTTTTGTTTAATTTTTTTGCTTAATTAATTTTTCTGCATATCTTAATCCTAGGAATACTAACTGTACAATTTAATCCACAATATTACAACATCGATGTTCTTACATCAATTACAGGTGCATATGAAATCGATAAACTGACAAAAAAGTGTCCCACGGTTGGTCAGTAGTAGCATTGCGGACTTACAACGCTAAAACTCAATATATCGTTTACAGAGATGGACAGTGCGTAAGATTGTTTGTTTGTTTGATTGGAATTAAGCACAACGATACACAATGGGCTATCTGTGCTCTGCCCACCACGGGTATCGAAACCCGGTTTCTAGGGTTGTAAGTCCCGCAGACATACCGCTGTGCCACTGGAGGGTTTGTGCGTAAGATAGCCCATTATGTAGCTTTGTGTTAAAACAACAACGACAAGGAAAAGTACTTAACATTTTAAAATAAATGGATTTGGAATTTTGAGTAAAAAAGTATCTTAAAAACATCGTTTGAGAAAATCACGTTTTTGGACTGAATTATATTTTTTGTGCGTGTGTGTTTTTGTAAAAAATGAATAATAGTTTTAATATATATATATATTATTTAGGTGGTTTTTAAGAATCACAAAATAACTTCCATTAAATTATACAAGTGTTTTTTTTTCAGATTGTGTTTGTTTCTTTAAGAAAATAAATATAACATGACAAAGAAAACAGAAACAACATAATCCAGGGTTGTGTGTTATTTGGAAATTCACGGAAGAAATATCGAGTGTAATTATCAATATTTATTACATATTTTATTCTAACTGGCAGCTTAGCGGTAAGCTTATAAATATAACATGACAAAGAAAACAGAAACAACATAATCCAGGGTTGTGTGTTATTTGGAAATTCACGGAAGAAATATCGAGTGTAATTATCAATATTTATTACATATTTTATTCTAACTGGCAGCTTAGCGGTAAGCTTATGGGTTAAAATGCTAAATCCGGGGATCGATTCCCAAAGTTTGTTTGTTTGTT
>NW_013665689.1:731826-735997 GCF_000517525.1 Limulus polyphemus
GGTGGGACGGGGATTCCCAAAGTAGGCACATCTCAGATAACCCATTGTTTGACTTTCTGCTAAAAAGAAAACTAACAAACTACGTATTTTAAATGGATTGATAAAATAACATTAATTTGCCAGTTCAGTTCTGGAACATTTTCAAAGTAACATATTCATTTTACAGTACCCTTCCAATAGCATAGTTTTTTCAAACACCTTTTAACTTTTCATTATGCTTATTATTGAACCTTTTCAAATTATTCTTGGCAAAATTGTAAGCTATTTATAATGGTTTCCATACGTATGAAATTACAGTTGGTAAGAAATTCAGTACTCTTAAGAGCAAAAAATATTATATTGATAAACAGGCTGACCCAAGACTTAAGCAATGAGGCCAACGGTGCATTTACTAGGGAAAGATATACGCAAAATTAGCGTATAAAAGCGACATTATCTATTACTTAATATGATTACATGCGATATTAAGTAAGTCGTTTTATTGGCAGGAAGAAAAGGGAGACCACATTAAATACATACAGAATCAGCACTTCCATAAAAGTATATTTACACTCAAGCAGTATCAAAGTTTTCTATCAGCCAAGTTTTCAAGGAAGAGTGGATAAATTCTGCAAAGAGAAAAAATACGTTTACTTTC
This sequence comes from Limulus polyphemus, assembly GCF_000517525.1. Classification (NCBI taxonomy): domain Eukaryota; kingdom Metazoa; phylum Arthropoda; class Merostomata; order Xiphosura; family Limulidae; genus Limulus; species Limulus polyphemus. The sequence goes on from NW_013665689.1 coordinate 732,464, forward strand.
TTACAGTTGAAAAGCTAAAATTCGCTAAAGCGGAAGATATAGCTAAAGACATCAATCACTCGATATTTCGACCACAGAGCTGGACGTCTGACACCTTTTGACATCCGCACAAAGACTAGAAGTAAATGTTCCATTATGTGTGAAAGAAATATCGCTTTCATATCGCCAATCTCCTTAGACAGCGTCATTTCCATTTTCCCAGCAGGGGAAGTAATGCTATCGCGCATACTGAGGCGTTTGTTTAGACTTTAAGCCTTGCGTTTCTTGCACTGAATGAGATGTTTTTTTTTCTTCTCTCTCTCTCTCTTTTAGAAAATAAAACAAATTTTACATTTCTTTTTATATCCAGGTCCTATAAAGCACAATGATCTTAAATTTAACCAGATAATAATGTGAAATTTGATACAGATGACTATATGTGTATCCGTTTCACAGATTGAAGCTAACTTATCGTTTATCAAGTTGGAAATGATTAAAGCATGATTACATCGATGCAACAAACATAATTCAAATCCGTATCTATCAAAATACGATTTGTTTTGTTTTTTCACATCGATCCTCATATCAAATTTACAAACACAAAATTACACCTACGTGCACATCGATCCCAATATCGGTTTTACAAACATAAAAATACACATAGATAATAGACTACACAAATAAATATGTATTTAGTTCAAATATTAATATTTTTCTAAGGTTACAAATAATTTTGCCCATAGAATAATTTAAATTGTTATGTAACATGTTGACGTAAGTGTTAATCCGTGTTTATTTTGTGTTATATGATTAGATTACGGTTACCAAGTTACCAAAATATTCTAGATTATTCTCCAAAAACATTTAAATTCAAAGCATATAGTTTGAAGAAAGCTCAAAGTATTCCACGATCGATATTTCCTAACTTCATTCCCAACTAACTCGAAACGTAGAAAGTAAAATATAAAAGTAAAGTAAACTTTTGCTGTATTGATGACAGCCAGTTCGTGATATTTTAAAAATTAAAATTTTATAGAAGTACGTCAAAAGTTTATCTTAACTGATGAGGGCACAAGTACCCGTGCAATATATCATCAGTATTATGCAATGCATGAACGCATATGCTTGTGACGTGCATATTTTAACTTGTGTATAATATAGATAAATGAATTGTCACATAGTGACTTACTTCAAATGGAGTAACAAGTCCGACGATATTTATCATAAATAATACCAACAAGTTAAATAAGTAGGCATTTCATAGATTATGTAAAGTTCCTGGCATTTCCTGGTGGATAGGACATTCTACTCCCAACCTTACGGGTCGTGCGCTGAGACCCCTTCATGGAACATGCCCTCTCCTTCAGACTTGACCAGGCATGGCCAGATGGTTAGGGTGCTGGACTCGCAATCTGTGGGTCGCGGGTTCGAATCCACGTCACACCAAACATGCTCGCCTGTTCAGCTGTGGGGGCATTATTACGTGACGATCAATCCCACTATTCGTTGATAAAAGAGTAGCCCAACAGTTGGCGGTGGGTGGTGATGACTAGCTGCCTTCCTTCTAGTCTTACACTGCTAAATTAATGACGGCTAGCGCAGATGGCCCTTGTGTAGCTTTGCGCGAAATTCATAACAAACCAAGCCTTCAGCTTTAGGGGCGTTATAATTTGACGGTAAATCTCACTATTCGTTGGTAATGAGCAGCTCAAGAGTTGGCGATGAGTGATGTTGACTAGTTGCCTCTAGTCTATCACTTCAAAATTAAGGACTGTTAACGCAGATAGCCTTCGAGTAGCTTTGCACAAAATTCAACAAATAAATAAATACAAATACAGTCTGTATAGTTATATCTAGCGCATTTACAAAAAAAAATGAATATGCCGTTAGTTACATGCTCGTTTTTTATAGGTAATGCACATGTGTTTCGGTTAATTTTGCATGCGCTATTCGCCATAGAAAGACAATACGTCATTCTATTTTTTGGGTTTCCTGTTTTAATGGACACTTCAATTTCGGATACTGTTTTAGCGTGTGACAGGTGGAATTGTTTGACAAAAATATTGAATGACAACGTTGTTCAAATATTAAAAGCTTTGTACTCACATAGTCAAGTAGTAACGATTTATTTTATACACCCAGTTCAGTAAGGGGAAGGTTGTGAATAAGCTACCAAACGACAATGCAGTCTGTGTATTAGAATGTCTGGAAAAGGTCATAAAAGTTCAACTAGGTCAATAATGAGAGCTATTAGGATTCTTTAGTTCATTATTCATAAATTTTAGGACAGTAAGTGGAGTGATTATAAGCAGACAAACGATAAGAGACCGACTTTATAAGTCTTGCTTAAGGTCGAGAAGCAATGCTACTGGGCACTTGCATTGTTTATAGATCTGTTAAGGTCTCATATCTCTAAATTATCCACAGGTTTGTGTCTGATGAGATAAAATGAGTATAATGTCAATATCAGCGTCGATGAATACGAATTTCTATCGTGTAGTTTTGTTACTGTGTGGGAAGGTGTAATCATGAATGAATTTGCAAATCTATTTATGCTTTAGAGGGACGGATTTGCTGCTCCATAAAAGGGAAGATACATTAACTGCTATTGGGCCGAAATGTATACTTCTTCTTAGAAGGAACTCGAACCTGGCCTTAGCTGGAGCGAAGAAATTAACAGTGTCATATACCTGGGACTATGATGACTCCCTTCAGCAAGACATTATATAGGTCGTGAATTGGCCATTAAGTAGTTATAATCTAAATCTAATAGAAGATCTCTTGGACGCCACTTACCTCACCATCTTTACCAAAGAGTTTGGAGCTGAAATGATTGAGAATGTAATAGATTTCTCAGATAACTTTGTCTACTGAATGATGTAAAATAGTGCCTCAAGATGTTGAGACTGTGTTATAACTATCGTAAGCGATATTTTTCTTAGGCATTTTATTAAAACTAAAAAGAAAAAAAGAAGAACTGGGATTGATAATGAGGAAACTAGAATTTTAATGACAATTATCCTTGGGCACCATAACGAATTGTAATGGGCTTAGTAGACTAAGAAACAAAATCATTCAGAAAGAAAAGTAGTGAGTTTTATATAAAATATGTCTTTCGATGACGTGACATTGGAAGTGAAGGGCGAAGTTTAATCTGAAGCTTCTGGAAAGACCCATAAAAGTTCAGAATGTTTTTCTCACATCTAATAACAAAAATAGAAGAAATAGGATTCACCACAGAGCTCTATAAATTAAACATCAGAGTAAGCCTATGAATTCATGAATAAGAATCACGTTTTGAGCTCATAGTTAAAGTAAACAAGATTCCGGGTTGTTACGTATTACAATTTCAAATGGTCTGAAACCGAGCTAAATGATACTTTAAAGTTATTAGTTAAATTCTACTTTGGATTTAGTAGTTAAGTAAAAGCTGATATATAGTCAGTTTATGATATTTGCCAAAAAGATTGATACACGCAGTTTACTTTTTTTTAATACAAATATGTTTTAATATACAAATAATTTACAATAACAGTTATTACCAATAGTTATAAC
>NW_013665689.1:736816-738167 GCF_000517525.1 Limulus polyphemus
TATGGTTTAATTGACTGTGACGTTGAAAAGAACAGTTACACGTGTTATATATCATATATGTTTTAGATAACATAGGCCTGCGAATTTAAACTTCATAAAAGTTATTTTGGTTTTAATAACGGATTTTCCATAATTCAAAAACGCAGATTTTGAAAACAATATATATTTTTTTCTATCACGTAAGGTTTTTTTAAAAATCGGGAAGAAAAAAAAAACTCTTACTTAGCTCAAATTATTATTTCATTTACCACAATGAAAAATTTTTATTATTATGTTTTTAACAAAAATACAAACAAGCTGAAGAAAAGGGAAGATCATTGAATATGCATCCTTATTCATCTTTGTGAAATCTACGTCTTTTAGTCTCAAAACTACGTGTTGTGATCTTTTTTTTCATGTATCGCGTTATGACATTTTGTGAAAACTCTGTACGTGATGGAGAAAAATGGATATCATTTTCGGATTAAGTGTACAGGAATTACTGTAGAACATGTCAAAGTTTCAAGATAATAAAACCATCGCAGACTTGTGCAATTATTTTGTCTTGATTCGTAATATATAATAGAACTTGCTGAAAGAATTATGTGAAACGTAGAACTAAAATGATGTTTAAGGTCACAGATGAGGAGATCCATTTGCAATCTGTGGTATATAAGGATATATATATATATATTTCGTGAATTTCATCAGTGAATTGGATTGTGTAGTTTGTTTTGAATTTCGCGCAAAGCAACACGACAGTTGTCAGTGCTAGCCGTCCCTAATTTAGCAGTGAAAACTAGAGGGAAGGCAGCTAGTCATCACTACCCACCGCCAACTCTTGGGCTACTCTTTTATCAACAAATAGTGGGATTGACCGTCACATTATAAAGGCTGAGAGGGCGAGCATGTTGGAGATGACGGGGATTCGAACCCGCAACCATCAAATTGCGAGTCAAGAGCCCTAACCACCTGGCTATTCTTGGCCATCATCATTGAAGAAGGTAGTTTAAGGTTATCTCCAAAACGTAATTGAAGGTTACCATGACAAAATATAGCTAAAGGTTCACCATGAGAAACGGTTCAAAGTCCATACTGAGGATTTTTTTAAGCATCGCTGCCTAAACCTGTCTTAAATTCATCGTTAAAATGTTATTTAATATATAAAAAAAAATCAAAACTCTGACGAATGATATATGTTCATCGTCAAATAGTGTTTTCCCGAGGATTGATTGGTTTAAAGCTGCTACTGAAGAGCGGTTTTGTGCTGCAGTCGAAAATTATAACGTCATCACTTGCGAGGAAATAGGCCGGGCATGGCCAGGTGGATAAGGCGCTCGACTCACAATCTGAGGGTCGCGGGTTCGAATCC
>NW_013665689.1:738688-766847 GCF_000517525.1 Limulus polyphemus
GCCCAAGAGTTGGCGGTGGGTGGTGATGACTAGCTGCCTTCCCTCTAGTCTTATACTGCTAAATTAGGGACGGCTAGCGCAGATAGCTCTCGTGTAGCTTTGCGCGAAATTCCAAAAACAAAACATACGAAGAAATTAAAGCCACAGTCAACATTTGTTTCTTAAGTCAACAATGATGAGTCGGTTTATTTCACTATCAAAGACTAGTTTATGTCTTCATCAAAGTTTTGTTTGAGGTCTTGTACAATAATGCAAAGGCACAGGTTTAAAGCCATCACTAGGAAATATTTTAAAGTCATAGCTAAAGAGTTGATTAAGGTCACAACTAAAGAGTGTTTTAAAGTTATCGCTGAGATATACTTTAAGTTTAAAATCACAAGCTTATCTCTGTTACATAGGTACGGCACTTAAACTGTTCTGATAAAAAAAAAGGCATTCTGAGAGTGGTAACAATTTAGCCTTAAGGAAATTAAGTTATAATTTCTAATGTGTTAAACTTATTGACGTAAAGAAATATTTGGCAGTTCATAAATAAACACAATCTCCACAAGGCGTATTTCCAAGTGAATGAGCTACTAATGAAATAATGATTTTGAAGCGTACGGCTATTAGGTTTACGTTTATGCAACATATTCTGTTTAATTCACTAATTATTTTTTTTTTTACACTGAAAATCTAATCTCGGAAAAAAATACTTAAATCTTTAAAAAGAGTGAAATTAGTAGCTAAAACTGCTGATTTATAGTGTTTATAGCTACTGTAATAAAATTTAAGAATATTTTGAAAATATTATAATGTTCTGAAATGAATGACAAGAACATGATAAAATAATAAATAAATAAAATCGTCAGGTAATCGTAAACACTCGTGTACTTTTTAACTACATACAGTTGTGTTATTTTCTTTGAACAAATAAAATAAATATAATTAATTAGTCTATTTTGTTGTTGTTGTTTATGAAGCACTTATTAGTTACTATTGAATATGATTTTCTTGTTTGATTTATTATTCTTCCCGCGATTGATGTTTTTGACAGGCCTATCCTTATTCTAACTAGTCTCCTGAAAGCCACTGCACGTGCAAGGAGAAGCAAGTCGTTTCTGGTTGTGACAGTGTAATTGATTTTCACTTAGCAAATTTGCATGAAGGTTTATCTCAGTATTTTTACCCAATGCCCTAAAAATTACCATTATTATTTTTCATTACACAGATAGGTCATAAGTCACATAAGAAAAACATACCTTAGATATCACAAAGTACTAAATCAAACATTTGTAATTTTGCCTCAAAATATTGTTGTTGTTTTTTTACATTGCAAACACGTTCTATTTAATTTTCAATTTCTTTAGAGACTGTGAAATTCAATCTGGTTATATGCAAAAAAAAAGACGTTGACAGCTGGAACCTTTGATAAAGAAATATATATATATATGAAAATGTATATCGTCGAGTTATAAGCAAACGTCACAACTTTTGACATGTTAATCCATAGTGAGCAATAATAACTTAGAAGTCGATATTCGAGGCATAAAGTAATGAAACGACATTCGTATTCCAAGTGCTGTCGTTTGTTAAAGCTTTACTTGTATTCATGTTTCTAGGTTCAGAAATATAAGGAGTTATCTATTGACAGAATGAAGCAGGGTGTCTTTCAAATACATTAAAAATATTTTTATGAATTTTAAAAATAGGTTATTTGAACTAATTTATTTCATGACAATAATAAGATATTGAAAGAAGTATTCGTTTCACGTAATTATGTTTTGCATCTTGTATCTAGTTCTTTGAAAAGTATATGTGTCTCCTAGCTGATGATACGCCATCTATAGATGAAATATTCACTTAATTTACCACAATTTCTCGTGGTGATCTAGGTTACTATTCGCATTTAAAGACAGGCAATTATTTTCATCTTATAAGCCCCCAGTGCTTTAGTGGTAACTCTACAGGCTTACGGCGCTAAGATTCAGATTTTGATACCTCTGGTGAGCAGAGCACACATAGCCCATTGTATACTTTTGTATTTAACAATAACAAAAAGAAACGAATCAGCTTATAAAATTAAATCGAAAACCATAGATATGTAGGTAGGCAAGTTTCTCAACTGTACGAATGATTTTGTTAGGGTTTGCTTAATGATCTATTTAGTTGATTGTGTTTAACAAGTCATATTTCCGTCAGTTTGTTTTTTAGCGCAAAACTGTACAATGGAATATTTGCGTAGTGTCAGCCTTGGTGGAGCATAGTAACTTAAAATGACTAATTATCTTACACTTTGTTTTCTTCAATTGCGTTTCTCTGAGTAAAATTTTATCTTGAAAATCTCTAGGTCTTTTTTTTTCATAAGCCGTGAATTCATAATGCATGTATGAATCCTCTTTAGCTCAGGTAGTTTTGAAACTTTCCCCCTTAAAAATGTTTTCGATTATATTCACTGTATAGGGGAATTTAGGGGGATTGTTTGTCTATTTATTTCGCCAAGTTTTAAAAGACAACTGTTACTTTTTAATGAATATGCACTTAAAAATATACCTTTTGTTTGGGAAAGTAGTACTTTACTACAGCTTTTTTTCGATTTGTTTAGTATGTTTTTGTCATAAGATTTAAACTATTTCATAAGATTCAATGGTTTCAACATTTACAGAATTTATTTTCAAGATTCGTGGCAAATATTTATCACTCGCTTACTATGATAACAATTTTTGTTCTCCAAACGTTCTACAATTCACGTTGGACTTGTATAAAGAATATACTTATTATGTTTACTTTTCCTACAAAAGCAGTTATAAGTATTATTTTCCAGTTTTCCATATCTACAAGTTTTAATTAATCATCACTAATCACAAGAATTATCCAATAAAGCCTATCTTTCTGCGGTGGCTTGCCTTTTTATTCAGCCTAACTGCATTGCTTAATAATAAATCACATTTTCATATGCGCATAAAAATTAATAGCACGTTTAAAAAAATGTTAAGATGGAAATTGGGTCCTTGAAAAAAAATGTTTCTGATAAGATGTTTGTTGAGAGCTAGGAGATGATTGAAATTAAATGTTTTGTCTCGTCTGTTTTTAAAAGAAATGACGTTAGAATTAATCCGAATCATTAAGATATTAATATATTGGTAATGCAAGGACGAGATAATGTTTTACCAAGGATTTTAAATGAGTTCAAAGATCATATATGTGAGCCTTTTTCCTTCGTTTTTAATAAGTCAACAGACAATGAGTTGGTCTCTGAGGATTGGAGAGTTTCCAATGTCACTTTCCTTTTTAAAAAGGATGAGAAAATTTACTCAGGAAAGTTTGGGCCAGTTAGTTTTACTTCTGTAGTTTTGAAACATTTAATGAAATAAAAAGAGAACCAACGTAGCTTCACTAAATAGAAGTCTGTTTTAATAGTATGTTAATTTTTTGAGGATGTTACCTGTTATCTTGATGATGGAAATGGTATTGATTTCTGTACTTACAGTTTAAAAAAAACAAAAACTTTTGATAAGGCGACACACTAACTATTAGCCAAGAAAATCACACTAGTAGCTGTCGAGGAAAAATTAATTAATGGCATTGTAGGGTGGCTTTGGGAAAGAAATTGAGAAAGTACTTTAATGGAGTCCAGTCAAACTGGACCATTGTTACAAGTAAGAATGCGTCAGGGGTAAGTGCTTGGGCCTTTATTTCTTTCTCATTTACACTACTGGTATTGGTTGGAACGTAATTGGCAAATATGTAAGGTTTACTGAATAAATTAAACTGTTGGTAATTTTATTTCTATCGAGAATGTAGGTAGTTAGTACAGAAGGTTTTAGGTCAATTGGTAAGTTAGACAAATAGTTAGCGAATGGTCTTTAATTATAGTAAGTGGGAAATTAGGTGGGAGATTAGGCATTTGTATTCTCATAATTGTGGTCACGCATTTAATATAGATTAGAATCTATTCAGTAGCGTGAGTGAATAAAGATCTTGGTATAGTGCTAGTACTAAAACTGATATACTTATATATTTATTTATATACATATCGATTACAAGGCCAAAAAAGGTAATTACTTTTTTATACTGATAACTAGTTAGATTTCTTGAAATATTGTGTGCAGTTTTATTTTCGTTATCTGAGTAAGAATATTAACTTATAAAAGAAGTTTCAGAGAAAAGCTACTGAGATAATTCTAGAGATGGAAAGATTATCTTATGGTGATAAAATGACATTTCTAAACTAATTTTCTCTTGAGGAAAGAAAAGTAAGAGATGATCTTATTTAAGTTTACAAGAGTATACGAGAGGGTTGAGAGGATAAGGGCATATGATTTATTTGTGCTGTGCCCTGAAGATCAAAAGAATGAGAGAACACAAGTTTAAGATATCGAAAAGAAAGTCTAGGCTCCAGTTAAGACAGTTTTATTTTTATAATAGGATGATTAGCTCATAGAATGAGTTTCCGTTGGCAGTAGTGGAGATCAGCACATTGAGGAGTTTAAAGAGGGTATTGGATGATTTTGTGAGAAATAAAAGGTGTATTTGAATTACGTTTTTGTTACGGTTAGGTGTACAAGAGAGAATTGAAGACCAAATGATTCTTTTTTGTCAGTAATGTAAATTACTGTAATTAATTAATGTAATCAATGTAAATTTTGCTATAAATCCTACACTTTTATAAAATGAAATGAATATTTTGTTTCGTAAATTTAGTGGGGTAAATAAAAACTATAAATTTTCTTGACATTTTGAAAATATCGGAAGATTAGAAATGTAATAAAGGTTATCTTATGTATGTGAAATTCACATAATTTTGACTGCTAGAAACATAAGAAAGATAACATTTTCTGCCATAGGTCGATATATCTAGCTCAAATCTTATAACTGTAAATTTGCTATTAATTAGATATGCATGCAAAGGGTGTCACGTGCTCACGATTTCTACCAGTGGTCGTAATAATTCCTTTCAATGGTTTTGTAGCATTATAGCAGTGTTGTAACAGTAACACCACATGCTTCCTTTATCTGAATTAAATTTAGCTTTTCATAAAGACCATTAGATAGGCCTAAGCTATACTATAATAAGAAAAGGGTTTATCTGATGGTTATTTGATTGTTCTCAAGAAAATATGGATAACTGAATAAACATTATTCAATTACAAAACAAATGTTAAGATATTTTAGGTGTAACGGATTAATAATTAAATTGATGCTATTTCAAAAACTCCTCCTGTGATACTTTAATAAAATAATATAAACTAATATAGATAGACATGTTAATAAAAAATTGTTTGTTTGTTTAAATTTAAGCACAAAGCTACACAAAGGGCTATCTGTGCTCTGCCCACCACGGGTATCGAAACCCGGTTTCTAGCGTTGTAAGTCCGCAGACATACCGCTGTGACACTGGGGGCCTTTTGAAAAGGAAATAATAGGTGTTAATAGACAGAACTGAGGCTGGTTTTAAGTCAAAAGACAACAAATCTACACATATTGTTTATTCTCTAGCTACTTTTCCCTCATATAGAGTTAGTTATATCGTCGCCATTTTTACTTGATATAGTGTTAATTATATCGTCACAAAGACATATTACTTGTTCTTTCGTGAATTTAATTTACTTTCACAAAAAAGTAACAATAAGTAGATTTTTAAACTATGTAATTTGTTGTTCTAATGAAGTTCAAATACACTAATAAGGATGTGTTAGTTCTCATAGATCATTAAGGATATTCCGGTGAAATAAACAAATCTATTCTCTAGCTTCATAGATCATTAAGGATATTCCAGTGAAATAAACAAATCTATTCTCTAGCTTCATAGATCATTAAGGATATTCCAGTGAAATAAACAAATCTATTCTCTAGCTTCACAACTTTATTTTAGAGAGAAAAATTGGAAACATATATTTTGTATATATGTATGTGTGTTTAGTTGTTCTAATGGAAAATAAATTACACGAATTCTACGTTGACTTGCAAATTAATATTAACAGATATATGCTTTACATTACTATTTCACAATAACATTCATTAAAAAAAGTGCCTAAGTGCGATTTTGGAAAGGAAATATTAGTTGTTAATATGTAAAATAGCTTTTCATAAACACATTAGTACATTTTCATAGCTTATTCTTTTAGTGATAAAGCTGACCAAAATATTCTCATTTTCCTTTTTTATTATAATACAAAATGGCAAGGTACACAAATTGTGCTTTTTAGTATATTACTAGCAAATGTACTCGAACCTCGCGTGCCATTTATTTTGATGCTTTCTTAGCGGATGGCGGGACGGCGTGCGTGTGTGTTATTCATTATGCAGGCTTATTGAATACGCGCAGCATTAAATGTCACCTTCGTTTAGTGTCGGTTTCAGATAATAATAAGTGAAAAGTTTGTCATACTCACGTCTGTTATTCGATTGTTTATACATTTGAACTAACAATTTTGTGGTCTATCAAATTTCAACGAAATTGGTTCAGTCAGTTCCTTTCGTGAATTTAATAAAGTCAAGACACCTGACAAGCAGACTGATGGACAAATCTGCAATCAGTAATATTTTCTTACGTTGAAGAATAGTACGTTGTTACCTATTCTTATAAGAAATATATATAGAGAATGAAACTACATTATATTTTTCAGATTGTTGATGTTTAAATTCTTAGATACACAACACGTGCAAGTTAACAAATCTAACGAAACCATGAAATGTTGTATGATTTACAGTAGCTACGATTATGAGTTTGGTTGTCAACCTTTTTTTTTTGGATTATCTTCAACTTTTTCTTGACATTGATTTTGAGAAATGAAGAGAGTAATAATAATTTTGAGAAATTCATTGTGCTTTGCGAGAACAGTAAATGTATAAGTGAATACTAGTAATGTTTTGTATTTTACAGAAAACTATATAATGGAAATGCTCTGTTGAAAACTGTATAATTGTTTGAGTTTTGTCTACAAAAACTGTAAAACTTTGTACAAAGTATAATGCACCTAACTGGCTTCGAGACGTATATTTCACCAATTCATAAAAGGCCATTTGCTTATCACAATAGTAGGTGTAACTTTACCACATTCGTTTTTACACATGAAAGCGACCTGGTATGTAGAATAAACTATTGATGTGGTGATTCAGTCAAGTATCATATATGATAATGTATGGCATCATTACGCTTCCACATTGATCACCCGCTATATCTTTACACTTATATTATCTTCATCCTACGATCCCAATATTCACTTTAGTTTTTACGTCTTTAATTAAAAACCAGAAGAGTCTCATTTAGTAATTGTCAACAAATGTATAGTTTCTCTTCATCCTCTCCATAAATAAGTTGAATATACAGCGTGAGCTCCGCTTGACACAATTCTTTTTAAGTCAACGCTTTTTGGTACAAAGTTTCATGGACTGCACAATAAAATTAATTATTATTATTATTTAGTGCAGTTTAAAAAGTAAGGAATCATTCAATTTGGACGCAACAGTTGAAAGTCACCATCTGGAGACTTTTATATTAACTAAAGTACCAGACAATAAAACCTGATTTTTTTTCGTTACTCTACTGCAAAGCAATATAATCAATGTTAAGTAAACAATATCTGCTCTGACAATTCAATCTTCATATAATAACACAATTAAAATTATAATTTAATAGCTTTACAAAACCTACATCTGAACAAGATGATACAACTAAAACAGAACAATTTCATTCCGTCTGAGTTGAATAACAGGATAAAAACAACATCTAAGTTATAATCCCTGGGAATATTATTTTATTCCCAACTGATCGGTAATACTAATTAATTGACAAAACGAAACAAATTATGTTGTTAAAATATGAATAGTTGTATAAGACTAACATCAGAGCATTACTAATAATCCACTGCTGAACTAGGTTATTTAAATACTATCTGGACAATCCGGCATAGCCGTTAGCCTTTCAAGAACAATGACGTGTATCTAATGCATTAATCCACTCTAATTAGTCAATAACTCTCCCCCCCCCCAAAAAAAAATATACATTAAAGCTGAAAGTTGCTGCATATGCCTAAGTAACGCTTCCATCTAAACAATGATTAAACAGTTGTTTTCATGAAGTACCTTGAACCGGGCATGGTCTAGCAGTTAACTTACTCGGACTGTAAATCCAAAGATTTCATGTTCGCGGCTGACTACCACAAAAAACGCGCTACGCACTTTGGGGGCCGAGAGTGCGTAATAGGAGTGAGGGTATAATTCCAGTATTCTGTCAGACATGAGTAGCTAAACAGTTGACGACAAGTTCTGTTTACTAGCTTCCTCTAGTCTAGCAGCTTAAAACTGTACGTGTATGTGTAGTTTAGGGTAGCTCTATGCGAAAACTATGCTTGAGTGGTATAATATATCTCATAGATGAACAATTTCGCGTCAACATGATCAAGATTTCGAAACTTTTACATAACAATTCATCAAGAATCAAATTAATTGCCCTTAGAGAAATAGAAGACACAAATATATAGGTGGGCGCTACAGTATCTGCCAGATGATTTGATAGTTTTTCGTTTGATTATAGGCTATGTTTATCATTGCGTAATCACTCAACATAAGAAAATTAAATAGCTAAAAAAAATCTTTGATCAGAACAAATTCAGTAAATCCATTTGAAGAAAGAATTACATTTCTGCATACTTAACTTAAAAAAAAAACGTATTTCAGTTCTTTTATAACTATATTGTACATCGCTTCCTGCTTAATGTGCTTAACTTAGTAATTTATATTAGGCCTTTGCAAGCTACATCTTCTTTATCCTCTAAGGCTTTGAAATGGATTTGAAAAATGTTTCCCACCATATGTATATATATATATATGGATTCACACACCATTATTCATAGATATCTCGAGCCTAGTATTCACACTAACAAATTAAGATGTTTAATCATTTTTCGTTCTTTTGCGTATCTTAACATTTCTTTTTTTTTTTCTTTTTTCAAACACTAACGATTCTTTCCTCCGACGAAATTTCCAATGATCCTACGGTTTCCTTTTTTCCTAGGAAACAGAAGCTATTGGGAGAAAAACTCTGTAAGATTCATGTTGCCACTAAACATCTTTTCGAATGTAGCAGCTTAGAAAAAAAAAAACCAACTAGAATGGCGAGTCACTAGGGAAACAAGTTAAAATTACTTCTTGAATTAAGTTCAACTTTAATTTGCTGGCTGTAAATTATGTTGTCGCTGTTAAAAGAAATTGGTTTCTTTCGTTTGTTATAGTTTACATAAGATAGCATATACCTAATCCTTTGATTAACAGAAAGTAATTTAGGCAGCTAAAAACTTAAAATAATATATGCGAAAACATAAGTAGAAATTTATGATGTAATGAGCATAAATTTAATAAATTTGTTCATAAAGAAATTTTAAATAATTGAGACAACCAAATAAAAAGTTTTCTCATTAGTCATGCATTATTACTTTTTTCTTCCCAGAAACACCCAACTGAATGAAATATCTTTATTTGTCTAACATTGCAGTATTTTCACAGACGTGACAAGTTTCTGGATTGCATATATAATTCAGTAATTCAAATGCTCTAATATCACTTACGCCTATAATCGAAACGATGGATGCCAAACCCTAACAAAACCTAAATATTTAAGGTGTATATGATTTATCTCGTTTTCAAACGTCAATCGGATAGATAAATGTTTTAAGCCCATACATTACTAGCGAAATAGGTGGATATAATAATATAGCATCTGTCAGGTGAGATTAATGCTGTTTTAGGTCAAAACAGTTAATGTTCAAAAAAAAAAGAAAAGTAGATGCCTTTATGCAAAGTTTGACAGCACGGCTTCTTTACAATATGAAATCAAAAATTCTATTACAATGAAGATTCCACCTATCATAGTTTCTAAGGTCGTGACGTTAGTTTCAGTAACTAAATAGGATTTCCGTATGTTGTGTCATACTTTCAAATCGAATAGATATGTTAAGGGCATAAAACGTAATTTCGAACGACAGTCTTATTCAGACAGTGATCCAGTTTTCTTACAAGAACAAAATTTCAGTCGAACTAGATAAAAAGATTTGAAACTCTGAAACTTCTCAACAAAATAATGTTTTAAGTAGTAATATGGTAAATGGATCCATTTTCTTACATATTTTTTTTCACTTGATTGCGCCAAATAGTTTGAAGATTTATTCAAATTCCAGCAGAAAATCTTTTTAATATGTGTAACCATTCTCACTAGTTATACAAACACAATTTAATTATTCCATTAATTGGATACGAAAAACTCTCCTCACAGCTTAAACGACAGAAAAAACAAATTGGGTATTTAGGAATTTTAACTTAAACTGAGAACCAGCATGTATCATTTCTTTAACATTTTATCTACTTTTTACAATACAATATGAACAATACATCTATTTGAAATTAGTTTATGGCTCATAGAAATAGTTATAGTCATAGTTAATAGCCCATACAATTACCTAAATCTAATTATTAATTAGTAGTTAATTTATTATTATCTATTATATCCAGATACTAATTACTAACTAGTTTTATTCTACGTGTCTGCTACTAATTTGCTGCTGTCTACAACCCTCGTTAACAATGGACGTCTGGAAAATTTGATGAAGAAAAGATAACCACCGAGAATAACTACCTATGTTAGAGGTATCTCTGAAAACTACATAATCTGAGATCAGTATTCAAAAAGCCATTACAAAATATGATCATAATTAGTACCCAACCACCTAAAGACCCAGTGGAGATGAAAAATAATATTTACAGCACATATTGTGTATATATTGAATCCAGAATATTAGAGAAACAAAAATATGGGCAGAAGCATCATACTGATTTATCTACAATTTCTTATCCTGCCAAAGAAGAAAATTGTACGGTAAATTGATATAATAGTGAAATAATTGGATATAATCCACACATGAAAAAATAAACATAAAATAAGCCTTTTACATCATAATAACTGATGATACGTTCAGTAAATCTAGCATAGAAGTAAGCAAAACCTACATATCCCTCTTTAAAAAAATCAAATATTTAGTTGATTGAAATTGTACTAGGGGATAACCAGTTGAGTGGATAATACACCTGACATCTGTAAAAACCTCAGTCATTTTATTGAAAGAATCACTTTGCAAATATATTTAGTTAAGGAGAAAATGTCTTAAACTACTGTTCCCCAGTGGCTCAGCGGTATGTCTGGGGGCTCACATCGCTAAAAATCGGGTTTCGACACACTTGTTGGGCATAGCACAGACAGCCCATTGTGTAACCTTCAGTTTAACAATAAACAAACAAATCTAAACTCTTACAAATGTTTACTGGTAAATTACTTTTATTCCCCCAAGACTCCCTAGTTTCCACTTCCACTGTTGTAGAGTTCTTGAAAAATCTCATCTTTGTTTTGTTTTTTCATTAACACGCATATTTTCCTGTTGGAGTTACTGTCAGATAAACAGCTCATCATACTAACATTTATTAATCTGTTTATAATAAAATAGCTTGCAGAACAGTATATTTTGCACGACAAACTATATATCTGAAATCGTTTATGGCTTCATTTGTAGAAAATTCATTACATTATGTAAAATATCAAAGGCCTCTATTCATTTTCCTGTGCTGTCCCCCTTGCTACTCTGTGAATAAAAACCTATTATGAAAAACAGTGTTACTAGTTTGTGCAGACTAGTTTTTGTTTGTTTTTCAATTAAAACTTATCGAATTTACTTTGGGACTAAACTTTACCTAATTTTGAAATAGGCAAATAATCCCCAGTTAATGTTTTACTTATTCAAATTCCGTATAATTTTAGTTATTGTCGATCGAATTTCTGATTTTATTTCTATATTTAAAGCTTTAGTACTGATTTTTTCGTGGTTTTTGTATTTTTGATTTTCAGAGAAAGCAAGCGATTATGTTAAATGAAAGTTTATTTCAAAGAACTTGTTTTGTTTTTTATTGTTTTCAAGGATAAAGCTACAAACAGGCAATCTGTGCTTGGTCCACCGAGGATCTCTAAACCCGAATCTTAATGTTTTAGTCCTCGGACTTACTGGTGAGCCACCGTTGGAAGGGAGGGGGCCAAAAGAAATACATATATTATATATCCTCATCTTGTAATTTTTTCCCTTACTTAACTCAGTTTAGTAACTAAATGACAAATGACTGAGATATTTACAATTTTGCTTTCGATTTATGCATTTTTGATACCTAATTTTACAAATATAAATCTATGAGCGTTTCATAATCACATAAAATGCTGCTATTGAAAATTCGAAAATTTTGTAAGTGAAGCGAATTGAACAAGATTATTAAAAATTGTTAATTTAAAAAGGGAGAAATAGGGGTCTTCAAGAAATTACAGAAACAAGATAGGTAGCTTAAAGTGAAAATGCAATCGCAAAAAATTAAACAAACAAGCTTAAGGTTTGAGACGTAGTGTTGACATTATTTCCTCAAACTATAAATCCCTATTTTAACTCTCCTAAATATTACAGCTTTTAGACATCGAGTACAAATTCTTCATTTCAATTTGTTGTACGCATTATTACATCATTGCGTGGTAGAGAAAAGAAATAAAGCACCCAAGAAGCTGAGTTAAATATAAAAAAAATACTAAAACGTTGGTTGACTTTTCAAAATTTTACATAAGAAAATTTACTGTATATTTTGATTAATTAAAAAACGTACAAAATTAATTATATTCAACAACTGCATGCAGTAAATCGCAAAGACTTTCGATTGCTTTTCATTCTTACTTACATTAGTGACTGTTGTTTTTTTTTAGTACATTGCTGAGAGAGAGGGTAAAGTTTGACATATAGCACCTATATAAAAGCTATTTTATACTATTTATGTGTGTTCTAGCGTGCCCATACATTGCACTTTGTTGCGGGTTTGCTGCCAATGGTAGTTATACTTTTGTTTCTCCATTTTTATGCGTGTTCAGCAACTACAGGTCTTTCTGCGTGACAGGAGGGTTAATCATAGCCCTCGCTAACAGACCACGCACAATTTATTGAGCACGACTTATTGGGCTCCCGACTGATCAACCTACCGTGTGGACAAACGTCTTTCTGACGACTGGAACGGAAACATCGTTTGTTCTTGGTCAATCTTGCAATCTGTCTCTCTCTTAATCACCTGTCGACACCACTCACAAATTACTAGTCTTTGTAAAGGTAAAGTTTTACTTATATTATGATAATTTGCCAACTACTTCTGTTTCATCTACTTTCTAATCACGAAATAAAAAAAAAAATTCATCATGAAAGTCAGTCGACAGTAACTTCTAATTTGCCGAACAAATGCGAAATACAATATTGTAAAATATCATACTGTTGCAAATATAGAAAAGATGAAACACTAGAAAAATACATACCTTTCAAATACAAATTTAAAAAAAAAACTAAAATTATTTGCTGCTTCACGTAGAAATGTTACACTTGGTAAAGCTAATTTCCTGTAGTATGCTAAGGCTGAATTATATCAACTAAGTAAAAGTTGAAATTATAAATCATTATATTAAGGTTAAATAACAGAACTAGCTTGTAGCCACATAACCATCGAATAAGAGATCATCTAGTATGCAGAATATACCATGTGTTTATTTCCATTTTGTTGCTCCATAACTCGTTAGTCAAGAAAGTTCGTTAGTTCCTTTCGCTCTAGCTATCCATTATTCTGCCATTCACCTACATTGTCACTTTTGCTTTCCTGTTGTAATGGCTTCTGCAAGGCTGTAAATTCTATGTAGCTGTAAATAGCGACATTTTCAACTGGCAGGTCAGGTGATATTAAAAGGGTACAACCTCTCTTATGTTCGTTAGGAATGACCAACCGACACATTGGTGACTTACGTAACCTTAAACATATATTAGATAAATAGTATTTAACAGATAAACATCCTGAATGTTTTTTGTTTTTTTTTTGTAGTGCACTTGTCAAATAACAGTTATGTATGTAAACATGCTTCTATCATAAGAACCTATAGGGCTACAATAGGTTATATGAATGCACAGATGAATTTAGACGGATAGGCTATAAATAAAAATATCACATTTAAAGGACGGTGAAAGAAGATTAGAGACCAAGCTACAACCTGAAGATGATAAAGTGTAACTTAATAAGAGAAGCATCTGCAGAAGTTGAAACTACGTGGCGACGGATATACACTTATCGCCCTTAACCCTCATTCACAAGCTACATATGCTGAATAAAACTAGCTAAAATATAAAATACAGATTAAAAGTAGACAGAGGTGCTAAATCTCACATTGTCTATGCTTGAAACTCCCATTCACCACATGGGGTCTGGTATGGGAAGATAGTTGTTCTAAATGAAATCTTGAAGCA
Source organism: Limulus polyphemus (assembly GCF_000517525.1). NCBI lineage: Eukaryota > Metazoa > Arthropoda > Merostomata > Xiphosura > Limulidae > Limulus > Limulus polyphemus. The sequence continues at coordinate 753,016 of NW_013665689.1, forward strand.
AAGAATGAAAAGAGGGAAAAACAAACAACCATGTTTCTAAAAAGACACCATTGATAATGTAAGGTTTAACTCACAACGGTGCTACTTTGGGTTAGTATAACTGGTTCATTAAATAGTTACCTTTCAAATTCCAATGATGTAGTTTATCACACATCTTCCTGCTTGACCAATAGAACAACAGGTTGATAATGTAATCAGATATGTGTATTGTAATTTATATTTTAATATAACTCACATTTTAATACACCATTTTCTTATTGACTTTCTAAATGTTTAAAATATTTTTCTCCCTATGACAGTTACTAAGTGCTATTATGACAAATATTAGAAGGGCAAAAATTAGGATTTTTTTTTATAGAAACTCACAGTTATAAAATATGAACATGGGTCGTGCGTTCAGCAGAAACAAACGCAAAACAGATATTTTTATGTTGTACAGTATATTAAGTGAGGTTATCAGTAGTTACTACAACCAAGTTGTGATTGAACCGAGTTTGTACATTCATTTCTAAACACAAGTTATTGTTTATGTTTTTAATAAGTCGGTGAGGTTAAATAACATAGTGAAGCCGTTGCAGAATGAAGTTATCGTAGAATATATGTTTAAGCAAGTATATTTCAACTTTAGAAAAATTCATCAGTCATCTAGAAACACATTGTTATTAACATTAGATTTATAAAAATTAAATAGCCCAATTATTTGAATTATGCAAGGGACTATTGGCTAAAGTGCAGAGCTGCGGATTTTGTTTGTTTGTTTGGAATTAAGCCCAACGCTACACAACGGGCTATATATGCTCTGCCCACCACGGGTATCGAAACCCGGATTCTAGCGTTGTAGGTCCGCAGACATACCGCTGTGCTACAGGGGGGGGGGGCGTTTTTAATAAGAAAACAGTGAGACCAATTGTTGTAATTTTGTTATTCTTTTATTGCAACATGACCAAACCAACGGATCCCTTTATTATATTTATGTCGTGGTGGTAACTATTCAAAATAACTTTTAGAGTTATAAAAAATGTATAAACGTTACAAACTACTAACACTGAAAATTAGCATCAAATACCATCATTGATTGCCTCATTAATATTCCAAAAGAAATTTCTTTTAAATGATAAGATGATACAACAAAAAGAAACTTAAAAGAACAAACAAGGTAAAAGCCGATAAGTTTCTGAAGCAAAAGAGGTTTACTGTCGCAAAATAAAAAATAAAAAATTAAAACTCGTGTTGTTGCCTTACGTCCCAAATGAATTTTAATCCCAGAAATGGGGGACATTAGAACATGTGATGATAATGTCCATTGCAAAGAGGAATAAAGAATAAAAACTATTCAGTAGACAAAGTTCTTTAGGGCTGCTCTAGGTATCGATAGTCTGGATAAACTAATGTAAACAGAAGACAAATGAGATTCTTACTCTGGTAGCGACAAAATAACTTAAAGGGAGAATACTGACCACAAAATAATTCAAATATCGTCTTATGAAGTGCTCCCCCTTCCCATATTTTTGAGCGATTTGAAAAAGAATTTCCCATATTTAAAAGTATTATATATTAAAAACATACTTGTAACAGAGAAGGCAATTATCACCGCAAGCAATAAAGTTTTATTCAAGAAAATTTGGGCATGCTAAAAGACGTTTCTTACATTGCATACCTAAATAGTTTCCCTTGCCATCTAGAATTACTTTCTTTTATTTTATTTTCTCTGTTTCAACAACACGGCTTTTGTGATTTGAATGAAACGTGGGTTAGTGTTCAGGATATTGCAAGACTCGGTGATCATTGTCTAGAATAGACGATGCTTACAGAAGCCTCATTTAGGGATGAGCTTCATATGCTGATTGAGAATGATGGAGAGAATATTGAATACCTTCGTTGACAGTTTTTGAAAAAATCCTGTACAATGTACACATTTTCCAGAATAGGATATACGTTTCTCAATTATACCTCTGATGAAATTTCATTATTTTAGGACAAGTAGATTGTTAAGGTAACATTAATTTCAAATATATATATATATATTACAATTCTGTAGTTTCATAAGAATTTACACCTAACTTGTACAAGGCATTATTACACAGAGGCCATGAGCAGTAGAAGGTAACGAAAATCCATTAAGCTTAACTCCTATATCACAGCCATGAAAGATGAGGATACCTGAGAATGACTGTTGAACCTAAATCAGGCTGTTTATGTTTTGAGAATCTCATTCGATTCAAAATAACCACTTCTCGAATATAGATGTTTCATCTGTTCAAGGAACAATGAAAGTCCTAGGGGGCATTTAAGCAATGTTTAATATTGGCACCAGAAACATTCCAAAAAACTCTGTAACTCTGTTACTTTAGCTCTTTTTATTGACAAATACCAATTTTGTGCACGAAAAATGCATTTGTTATGTGGTTAAATATTTATCCTTTATGAAAAAAACAAAAAACTTGCTTGTGGTACAGTTTTCCATCGCCTAGAAATGGGTATCTATGATATATACAAATATATGTAACTTTTTTATTAATTTGTATAATTTAGTAAAAACAAGTTGATGTACATATTTACTCTAACATTTATATTTCTAATAAACTCCCATTTTTTGAAAAATGTTACTGTTTCTCCAACTTTTTCTAGTATATAGATATTCACAACATAGCACTACAAAGTATTAAATATATTGATAATATTTTTAGACTTGTTAGCTTTTTTATATTATGAAAATGCACCGTTATAGGCGGATGCAAAAAACTCACGAAATAACCACCATAAGATATAATTTGATCGAATGATTATAACTAAGCTTTTCACAATCAAAATAGAAAGTTTTATTTAGACCTAGCTTGTGTAATACCGGTTGACGCTAGCTTTAGATTTTAAGTGCAGAATTAACTCATATAGATGTTATTGGAATAGAATCCATTGCCAACTTTTCTTGAGTAGATTTCTAGAACAAGAAACTAACAGCGCACGTGTAAACAGTGGTCTGTGGTAGTTATATTTGGGATATTCAGTGCCAAAGCACCATACATGCTGAATCCTAACCTACGAGTAACCAGATCACACTAGCTGTAGTGGCTAACGTTCAAAAAGTAAAAATAAACATCGAATTATAAAGATAAGCATTAGCAGTAGAGACTTACTAGTTCAAAGTTTGCACAAGCATGTTCTAAAACAACTTTTAGATATACTTTCAAACATGTATATAGAAATAACGAACAAATACTAATGCATCAGAATGATTCCTTGCTATTCTCTAAAAGCAGTTTACATTGATCAGATAGGATTTGTTAAGAAGTATAGATAAACATGCTTGTTTTAAATTGATTTATACGTCTTAGAAAAAATATTTCATATCATTTTAACTGGCAATATCTATATCTTGAAGAAAACTTACGCTAATGTCAAAGTTATGAGAATTTTATATACACTTTTTACAAATATATGCTGTAATTTTCGTTGTCAAATTCTAACATTATACGCTAAGTATCTATTCGTTTTGGCGAATAGCTGCTATCGAAAACACACGACAAACAATCAAAACTTCAAAAATGTTGTCATAACGTATAAACAAGCTTTACCATTTGTTCCAATATACTCCTCCAATTCAGGTTTCTCTCTAGTTGGGTTATTTGTTGTATTTCTGAGTAACTGTTTTTTAACGCAAAAAAATTATTGTACTTTAGAATTAAAATATTTCACAAATATACCAATCTTACTAACAATAACATCCTGAAACTTAACAGAGTGAAAATATAATGTAAGAGCACCGTAGTATTGATATCATATTTATAGGAATAGAAATTAGTAAAATAATAAAACTTGTAACCATTTACTCTGATAGTCTGAGATAAAATATTTTACACATTTTCCAATTGACCTGATCAACTAAAAGCTTTTTTTTTCTGTTTAAAAATGACATTAGGATGCACTGTGTATCGATTTGCATGATATTTTATTACTGAAAACTTTAAAGGAGAAACCTTCATCATATATCCTGTATCACACATGAAACAAAATATCTTTTGAAGGAGCCAACACTAACTTTATAATATATCAAAGCTGGAGAGTGAACGTCTTAGAAATGATGTTTCTCTGCAAAGGTATTTGTTTCACCACTACTTGATTTAAAAAAAATGATATCTACCTCTTAACACCACTCTGCAGGGGTGTACAACGTGACTGTGTGTCACTGTTCGTTAAACGAACCATGTATTTTATTGCCAGATATATTTTATGAAATACTGCTGTCACGGGAAAGTGTAGTGTGTAGTAAACTAAATTACCTCTATGTTATTTCGAACACTAGAAAGACTAATTATTAACGTTTACAGATGAAAATCGTCTTTCTAAAGGTGTTTTATTTTCTTTAAAAACAAGATCTATACAGCTTTAAATCTAAAATTTAAAAGTACAAAATTTTCAATTTTCTGCCCTCCCTAAATTTGAGTTAGTGACCAAGGGGAAGGCAGCCAGTTAGCAACACACTAACACCTATCATCCATGATAATAGAGAGATTATCGCTCTTATAACAGATTAAAGAACGGGGAATATTTAGTGGTATCGCACGGATTCGAACCCGACCCGCCAACTCCAAGTTCCAGACCTCTGACACAAATATACGAAGTCTGATGCATAATGTTATCAAAGTAGTCAAAATTATTCATTTAAACGGTTTACTTTTTAAGTTCTCCAAAAACGAAGCTATATTTTCTAAAGATTTCCATTATTGTATACTGTTTGAAAACTTAATATATATTTATATAAGTTATTATATAGTTAAAAATATGAGTTTTCAACTCGTGTCTTATACTAGGGAAAATTACTAAATTGTTTGATATGTACAAACGCAACATAGTAGTATATGAGGTCAAGTTGACTTGCCAATTCTAATTCATACATTTTTGACGAATCGAGATAACGAAGTTTAATTCTTCAATATAAGATACATATAAATGTTTTTACATAAAGGGGTTATTTATTTTTGACATTTTTGTTTTGTTTTGGCTAATCACTAAACTACACAACCCGCTATCTATGCTATGGCCACCAGGGGTATCGAAAACTGAATTTTAGCATCATAGGCCATCAAAGTTACCGCTGAGACAATGAGAATCCTATTTTAAGAGCTATATAGATGTAAAAAAACAAAAAAATTGACCTTATTGACTTGATAAGACAAATACAATAAATATTTCATAATTACCTTAAATGATGTACAGAGTGAATAGCAAGCCTTAGTGTAGAAAAATCTACCGCATAATACATTATTTTCAACAAACCGCCGTCCAAAAGTAAATATATGTTGTTGTTTTTCCGAGGTTGTCAGTAGTTTTCTTATGAAGCTGACAAGAAATGATTTTAACCCAAAAGCCTACCTTCAGCTATAAACCCGTAAATAACATTTTTTTTTCGATCTGTATTTACTCTATTCATAAGACTGTAAATACTTTCTGATATTTTATACAGTGTAGGTTTTTAATTATTCGATTTAATAGGATATTCAAGTTTTCAAAATGTCTTTCAAGTGTTTCTTGAAAAGCTGATAGAAACCAATTTTGTACACATATCCATCATGTTTCAAACTAAGGGCATTTTCTTTTGAATACCACGAGTACTAGATGAAGCTGCTACAAAAGATATAGAAATTAATTAAATTTTTTCGATATTTCTCCTATGTCATCTTTATACATATTATACATTTCCAATAGGTTTTAAAATCCATAAGGATTTTTTGACGAAACGACACTATGCAGACAACTGCTTCACTTAAACAGTGACATTAAATATGAACTATAATTAACCCCAAAAATGAGGATATACATTAATTTGTATTATCCTTAGTTTCTACTTCATAATGTTACAATATAAGGCGAGAATAATCTGTTTTGTTTCTGCCCATAGCGACTGATGAAGAATGGTGTTTTACTGTGCCGGCATTAAATTAGAGAAATTATTGAAACAAAAGACACGTGAATTCTCAAAACCTGTTGATTAAAGTACCAGAAACAAACAAAACATGGTTTGACACTTTGATGTTTACCAATAGTACAGACGTGGAGGTTTACGCTCATATAACAATACAAACGTCTTTATTTTGTTTTGTTTTTTACGGTGGTTTTATTACAAAACATATTTCATTGTACAGTATGAGATTAGGGCTAGTGTTGGTGTTGGAACAGAGACTTAAAAATGTTAGCATTCTTCAATTTAAAACTAGAAATAAATGAACATTAGTGTCTTAACTGTTAGATGTAATATAATCTCTATATATATTCGTCAATTTTCAAAAGAATTGCATAGTTATATAAATCAATAAGTTAGGGTAATTTATTACCATTGGTTCATTATTATAAATATTTTATATGGTGCTTTTTTTTTTTCGTGAATAATATGCAAAAAATAATTTGTAAATTTACTCTGCCTCTATCATTAGCGTTGCTTAATGACGATGTTCCTCTGCCTCAGGTATAAGTGCTATTTACTCGTATAAAGACATCCACTAATCCATTGATTTATAAAATTATAGCCTCAGATCAAATGAATTAAGTTAACATTTTATAGACAAAATACATTTATCATGTCTTAATTCCATACAGGTCGTTCATGTTTTTTTTTCTATATTATGACTCATTTGTATATATATATTTGAATATTATGTATATGCTTGCAAAGACTAATGTAAAGTAGCTGCCTAAAGCATTGAAGAAAACAAACAAATATACAAAGTGAGTTAGGTATTGGTTTTACTATTCTTCTGCTCGTTAATGTGTAACAACAATTCTGAATATTACAATTTGATTACACTTTTTGAAAGTCCAAACATCGACTCAGAAGCTCGAGCGCTTTCAAAAAGTGGGTTCTTCTGCATGACCAGTTATTCTTATAGCAAACGATATTTAGTAATTAAAGACTATTTTATGTTTAACATAACTATTCTTGCGTTAAAAGTACTTTAAAATATTTGTCTTATTTGTACTGGTAGTTCCACATTACCAAGATATCTGCACGTTCCTACACACCACATCAATTTCAACTGAATTCTCACTTATTTCACGACCTGACTGGTTTGATCAAGATGAATATTCAGTTCTCTTATAACCTAAAGTATTTTGATCTCCTCTATAAGCTTATATTTAGATTAGATAACGTAATATAATGATTTCTTAAATTGAATTTTGAAGAAAATAATTACCAAATTTTATGCTTTCAGTTCTTTACTTAATTTAATGTTAATCGTTTTATTCACAAATGATAGCTTTCACAATAATTTAATTACTATTAAACTTACCAAGTGCTGATCAAAACTAACTTCGATATGATATTAAACATCTGATCACTCATCTGAATAACTTCTATTTCTGATTTTTAATAGCATTATATATATATGTTTGATTATTATTTTATATTCATGGACCAATATATTATGCTAAACAAACCGTTTTCAATAGATTGGGTACTTACTAACAATGTGTAGGTAGAGTGCCGCCAACAAGAAAATAAACGGTGGTCGATATCGAAAGATACATTTCATTTTCGTTTTTATCTTCTATATAATTTTACATTTTATTTTGACAAAAGCTATTGAGCTTACTACAGTATAAGCTACAATATTTCGGATGGCTGGTATTGTTTGGGTGATCTACTGATGCGGAGTTCTTCCTTTCCGTATGCTTTGTGAAGACTGGACCGTGTTCGGCGTTTACTTTAAATCGTTACTGTGGTGACGGAGTAAGTCCACTTTATGGGTAGGGAGAAAAGCAGATATGGATTAGCGACGCAGTTATTTGTTTCCCACTTCAACTAATTGTTCTTTTCTCTCTCCCTCTCTCTCTTTAATGTATCAAAAAAACTTAAGACGAAAAATTTGGCTACATGCAGAAGCAATTTTTGATAGAAGCAACGTGTTTTGTTACATATACAAAATTAATAATCCCAATCTCTCTCTTTCATCGTTTGAAGTCAACATAAGAAGTATTGTAAACGTACTTCCGCTGATATTAGTGAACATGTATTAATTTTATGATAAAACGTCATACAATTTTATCATGCTACTTGTGATAAATACCGTATCAACAAAACTTAAGACGAACAATTTTGAGTGAACGGGTATTAATTTTATGATAAAACTTCATACAATTTTATCATGCTACTTGTGATAAATACCGTATCAACAAAACTTAAGACGAACAATATGGCTATATGCAGAAGCAATTTTTGATAGAAGCAAATCGTGTTTTTGTTTGTGTGTCAGCACAATAAATTAACATGTGACTTACATTGATTAATGATATTAACATTAAAATGCGTTCCCATAAGCAAAGGTTACGCGACACAAAAACTGAATTGTTTAAAAGGGTACAAATCGCGAAATAAAATTTTACACTGACAGCTAATGAATCGATTAACTACTGCATAATGAGGCTTAAGTACAAATAGCATAATGAGGCTTAAGTACAAATAGCATATAGAACAAATGAAGGGCGGATTTTCGAAACGTTATCTTTTATTATAAATTTTGTTTGAAAATGTACGCCTTTTATTAACGTATACACACCTGTTATTTACTTAATTCTATTATCAGTCAGTAACTTTACATTATATCTAAACTCATAACATTAAAATTCTCTGTGCATCAAAACCTTCATCGTGTTTGCTATCGAATTGTACCTCTACAAATACGTTAACGCTTAACATTACATTTAATACCAAGTTAATGCGTATTCTATATTAAATGATATTATCCTTAATATAGAATATTACATTTTTTGTTCGCTTTCGTATGAAAAAGAATACAAATTGCCTTTCCAAAAACGTGAGAACAATTAGTATTTAATAAATTATTTGAACAACCTTTCGCAATTTAACAATGCGAGCATAGCTTCAACAGCTTTGGGTCCTTCATCAAATCAGTATGTAGGGCTTATTCTCACTCTGGGATATGAATTTAAAGAATAAACTTTTGGGTTCATGTAAAATAAAATTTGTGATCGTTGCATTCCCCTTTATACATTTTATGACTTATTCATGAAATATTCTGGTTTTCGACAATGACAATGATTGAACCGAGGTAGAAATGAGTTAGCCAACGTGCTATCTTGAAATATTAATAAGTAGCACTTTTTATCATTTGAATCATCTGTTTACAGTTGATTAAAATTAGTGTAAGTTAAAAAGTTTTTCCGAAGATTATCTTTATAATGTGTTTAATTAATACTGTTAACAGTTCGAAAAACGATAACAAAGTTTGCTTCATCCAATGTGTTTGTTGAGAATTCAAACTTTCTCATGAACGGAGTATTAGAACGTTAAAAAGCTCCATTTTTACCTGCTATAACATCCCTTAAATTACAAACTTCTTCATATTCTGTTCGTAGCCCCAGTTAAGGCACTCAGTGCAAAGAGCTGATCTACAATCGCTGAACTCACTCGTTTTCTGACTAAAATATATAATGATTCCTAACAAAAAAAGTAGTGTGTTTAATTGTTTGAGCTCTTCTGTGACTCACATGTTATTAAAAGGTCCTATAAAACACTCACGCATCAACAAGTAAGTTGGTGCCTAAACATTTTTATAGACCGTTACCAATACTTCTGAGGTTAAACAACTGGTTAATATATATTTTGTTGCATTTGTGGAGTAAGGTTAAAAATTTTACCCACCATTTTGTTGGTTTGACAGATTGAAGTTGTTTATTTCCAGTTATATGTATCATCTTCCTAAATGTTTTCTAGGCTTATAAAACTTATGAAAAAAGGGTCGTAAGAACTATATCTATTCTCTAAAAGGACGAATAAAAAATTTGGGTAAATAACATTAAAACATTTTCAGTCACACATTGAAGAAGGCGCTAGACTGTCTCGAAATATTTTGGCAGGTTTTTTAAACACTTAGTGAAATTGCTGTTTTTAAAACACAATTTTGTCTGATGTGTCACTAAATTGGTTTTAATAAACCTATCCTAAATATGTATATATTGAATATATGTACATACAAGGGTTACCAAGTATTCATGCTTTTCAGTTTTGTTAATTTGATCTTTCTCTTGTTTTTACAATTTCGCCAGCAACGAACTGTTACATAAAAAAATAGTATTCCTTACCTTCACCTGCAATAGCACTGTAAAATTATGTGTTCAAAATAATCCAGGTTAAATATGAAATTTCGTTTCGTATATTTGAAATCCCCAAATCAGTTTCGTTTCTTATGTATTATTCTTTGCATAAATTATCTGTTTATCTTAGGCCCGACATGGCCAGGTGGTTATGGTGCTCGACTCGCAAACTAAGGGTCGCAGATTCGAATCCCCGTTCTACCGAACATGCTCGCCCTTTCAGCCGTGGGGGTGTTATAATGTGACGGTCAATCCCACTATTCGTTGGTAAAAAGAGTAGTCCAAGAGTTGGTGGTAGGTGGTGATGACTAGCTGCCTTTCCTCTAGTTTTTACTGTTAAATTAGCGACGGCTATCGCAGATAACTCTCGTGTAGCTTTGCACGAATTTCAAACCAAACCTGTTTGTCTAAGTTAAACAATTACATGGGGTATATAAACCAGATGATTTCTTGTTCCCGCAGATTAACACTAGCTCTTTTCTAATATTTCTGCAGTTTTGAAACTTATTCATTCTTATAGAATTTCTTAGTCATTATATTCCCTTAGCTGAAAGCGTGAAGTGTGTTCGACAGTATATCACGGTTCAACCTCCCTCCCCCCGTGGCACAGCGGTATGTCTGTGGACTTACAATACTAGAAGAAACCGTGGTGGGCAGAGCACAGATAGTCCGTTGCGTAGCTTTGGGCTTAATTCAAACAAACAAACAAACAAAATCCACAGCCCTGCACTTTAGCCAATAGTCCCTTGCATAATTCAAATAATTGGGCTATTTAATTTTTATAAATCTAATGCTAATAACGATTTGTTTCTAGATGACTGATGAATGTTTCTAAAGTCAAAATATACTTGCTTAAACATATATTCTATAGTAACTTCATTCTGCAACGGCTTCACTATGTTATTTAACCTTACTGACAGCTTCTAGACCCCAAAACAATAGTTTGGAAGCTACAAAAACTTTGCTATTTAAGTTTATTCACATTTTTGTAACATATATAATTATAATTTGCTTATTTTCTTATACGTATATTGAACTTCAGTTAATATTGATTTCCTTTATGAGAAGATAAATATTTTATGCAGTTCCTGCTTATAACGTCCTCAGTATATGTTTAAATTATGATTGATCTTTTAAGCCTTGTTTGTCTGTGGTTTCTACACTTCATTCATGTTTCGTTCTAAACAGGTAATCTGTGATTTTATCAATAACGCTGTTGATCTTTCTACACCTTTAAAACTTTTCTCTCGTCTTGGTTATAGTTTTTCCATTATTCCACCTTTAAATAGCTTTTACGCATTTTAGTTCAGTAAGCAGGCTTCAAATTCTGTGCTTAAAACTCTATGAAAAATTGTATTGTTCCATTTTTTATATAAATATTAATACTAACACTTCTAAGGCCCAGTTACTCACTCGAAAGACCTAAGATCAGATCCTGACTAATCATCTACTCTGAAAGGTAAGACAATCCAGACATATCTTTAGTAATTATAGATAAGTTTACAGCAGAAGGTTGATAAAAGTATGTATGTCATAATGTTTTGTGGTAAAACACGTTCACATTTACAAAGTCCCTTTTATGTTCATGTATACTTGATATATGTATTTTTCTTGGTTGATAATTAATAATGAGTTCTTAATTACTTTCCTAATTATAATTCATTAACGAAAAAGAAAGGTATTCACTGAACGATAACAAGTGAAGATTACATAATTCTTTAAGTTCGTTCAAAAAGCTTTAGTTATATAAATGTACGTTCTTACAATAATTTAAGTCTCTTGGGATTCAGAGAATCATTCTCCTCAGATCTGCATTAAATGGGTGTAAACTGAAATATTTTCTCTCCAGCAAGCAACGTTTTTGGAATACCTAACTCACATCCAGAGTAGGAAGAGCGACAAACTTAAAATTCCTATAGAATATTTAAATATTCTACTAAGCTAAATAATGGCATAAGACAAGCGATTAAAATCTTTATACGACGATGCAAGACACCATTCTTATTTTGAATATTGTAATTAAAATGGCATGGTTTATATCATAGAACTTGAGTGCGTAAATAGCTTTCATGTTTACAAATTAATGGACTACCTTATTATTACAACATTCGCGTTTAAAATAAAACACATAATAAAGAAACAATTATCATTATCATCATATATCTGCGCGAAACGATATAACGCAATTATAGTAATCAAAATTCACGCTGTATGAATTTCTTTGTCTGCGAACTTCTCTCATAGTCTTCGAGCTAATATGACCGAAGTTGGAGAAATCGGGGTGACCCTAGGGAGGGTGATGGTCCTTATCTATATGACGCAGCCATCTAGGCATGGCTGGAGTCTAGGATCACTGAATCCGAATCTGGCTTCGAATGTTATGTTCTTTAACTCTTTGGTATGTCGAAGCGCTACGTTCGAAACTGTGTCCATATCTCGCAGCATGAAATGTGACACACGTTCTCATGTACTATGGGATGATGTCTTAGGGTGTTATGTTTCGGTTAAAAATGAATATTGGGTAACTGTGAAAGTGATTAGGGAGAATGGGGAGCCGTTACTGGTACACCGGGAACTTTCAACCCTGAAGCAGAGCGAGGGTATTCGACTAGTTATGGTAATCAATATTGGATATTTCACGTTTTACATACAACGGTTTTGTTCACCTGTCGCTGTCTACGTGTGATTAAAATTCATAAAATTGTAGATCATGAGTTGGTCTTGTTCATATTCTTTATTGACTCAAATATTTCGCATATCATTGTCTTTGTCTATAAAAAGATAGTATTTTACACAATGAAATAAAAATGAAAAACAAAACATAATGAAGGACAATTTATACACTATATTATCAATCTAATACTCTGCACTTTTTTATTTTGAAGAAGTTTTCATGACAAAAATCAGAAAGATATTGCATCTCTAGTTTCATGGGAAAACGATGTTATATGATGTGCATAACACAGTGTAATACACTGTTTAATCACCTGATTTTAAAATGCCTCACAGTAAAGTAACTCGGGAGAATAATAATAATAATTTCACCTCGTTTCATAAAATACTACACCATCAGATTTTGTAAACAACAACTCATTTTACTATTAAAAACATGCCCAGCATATCTGACATTATGCGACTGTGTTAAACTTTACACGAAAACAATGTGAATATAGCTATTCTGTAACAATTAAGTTTTATGTTCATCAATACGTTTAATAAGTACTGAAACACAATGCATGTACGATGTAACGAATTTATCATTATATATTTATTTTAATATCAACGTTTGTTTAGATAAGTTATATTTAAAAAACATGCATAGCTTATAGTGTTAGATATGTATTGCGAAACTCCCACCTATTCACCAAAGTTGAAGAGGATTCTCGAGAGCAAGAATCAATAATATATGTATGTACGTAAACGCTTAAATGTAGCTCAGTATTGTTACGTAAATCTGAATTTTTCTAGAAAGACTCCACACGCCTATAAAAATAACCAACGCGGCGCGCCGAAAAAAAAAAAGAATATATATTATTAGTTTGCTATAGCCAGTGTGCTATAAACTTCAGAAGCTATAACTGTGATTGTTATAACGCTTATCAATCGGAAAACTTCAGATATTTGACCAGGAGCATTTACGAAGTTCGAACATTACAACTCATTTAACTTCAGTAGATTCTCATTGTACTTTAGTATTTTTATGAAAACATTATACAAATTCATCG
>NW_013665689.1:767783-808486 GCF_000517525.1 Limulus polyphemus
TAAATCGTAATTTTTTTAGAAAAACCCCACCCGCCTATAAAAATAACCAACGCGGCGCGCCGAAAAAAAAAAAAAGAGTATATATTATTAGTTTGCTATAGCCAGTGTGCTATAAACTTCAGAAGCTATAACTGTGATTGTTATAACGCTTATCGATCGGAAAACTTAAGATATTTGACCAGGAGCATTTACGAAGTTCGAACATTACAACTCATTTAACTTCAGTAGATTCTCATTGTACTTTAGTATTTTTATGAAAACATTATACAAATTCATCGTGGAAGACTCGGCGTGTGTGCCTGATAAATAAGGAACGACAAAGCTAGCTAGCTTTCTGTTAAGTGAATTACACCTATGTCAACTCGTAATCAACTCGATCATCATGAACCCTCGATAAGATATCAAGGAATTTCCAGACTAGAAAGAAGACTTTATATTGCTTGTAAGTTTGTGAAACTTTTGTTTTTAAAACAATGTTTGCAATAACTATTTGCAATAACTGTTATTGTAAATTGTATTTTTGTGTGTATATTAAAACATATTTGTATTAAAAAAGAAAACTATGTGTATCAATCTTGTTGGCAAATAAACTAACTTTTTACTTAACTACTAAATCCAAAGAACAATTTAACTACTAAATTTAAAACTCAATTTCTGGCTAGTTGAAATTCTAACACGTAACAACAACTATAAAGGTACAAAATGTAATACATCCTCAGCAACATGCGGGAAGCGTAATATAATTTGAAACGCTGTGAAATCACTATTATTCTTATAAATATATTGTATTTTATTCAACCCTGGCTAAAACTGCATTATAATATTTCATAATATAACCATCAACATAAAAAGGTAAATTCTCCACGACATCTCAAGCGACGTTTTAATCAATTCTTCTTAACTAACACAGGTTTTTTTTTTTGTCGTTTGATCACATATAAATATTCCGTTCTTGGAAGGAATGTCGAGGGTCACCTCAGCTGATCAGTCGAATGACCATTTCCTTGAACCAATCGAGCGCAGCTATACGGAGCTGCAAGAACAGACCCTTTATGATGTCCTTTTGTTTTTCGTCTTTACAATAATCAATGAAAGACAAGCAGGTTTTTATAAGTTTCTTAAGTCAAGTTTTTAATTCATTTCATTGCATGCCTGAACAGGAGATAACGTGATATATATATTTACTGTCAATGTGAAATAAATTACAGTAAATCATGTGGGATATTACAGTCAGCAAGAAAGTATTGTTGAAACATATTATCATGTTCTTCATCCTTCAGAGGGTGAGGAATGGCCTGTGGCAGTACCTTGTATTTCAGAGTTGGCGAGTTGGGTTTGAATCTGTGATGTGGGATATAACAGTTAGCAAGAAACTATTGTTGAAACATGTTATCATCATGTTTTTCATCCTTCAGAGGGCGCGGAGTGGCCATGTGGCAGTACTCTGTATTTCGGAGTTGGCGAGTTGGGTTTGAATCTGTAATGTGGGATATAACAGTTAGCGAGAAAGTATTGTTGAAATATATTATCATCATGTTCTTCATCTTTCAGAGGGCGCGGGGTGGTCCTGTGGCAGTACCCTGTATTTCGGAGTTGGCGAGTTGGGTTTGATTCTGTGAAATACCACAAAATTATTCCACGCACTATCAACTTTCTTCTCTAGTCATTAATTCAAAATTAGGGAAGACAGCAGATAACCTTAGTAGCTTTGCCATAAATACAAAATATGAGTATTCATTCTTCTGCTGCTTTGTTGAAATAAGAAATGATTTTGCGATATATTTAAAAATTACGATCTATATTCTATTACACTTTGCTTCAAAACCTTAAGTATATTCAACATACACATGAATATCATTTCATACTTTTCAATATATCTTTAAATGGTTAGCTTCTGACGAAGTAAAAAAACGTCAAAGTATGTTAACAGCAAAATATTTTGTTAGGCTGATTGTTTCCAACAACTCTATAATTAATTGTACATGTCTTATTTAACTGAACCGTGCGGACTGATTTAGAAGGAGCTATAAGTTAATAATAACATTAGCTTGTGCAAGAGTGGAATGATATGTGTTTAAATCAAATTACTACTTTCAAACGTGTATTTGTTGAGTAAGGCCAATCTGAGTTTAAAGTTTAGTATTTCATTATTTTTTTAGTATTTATGATAAGTTTGTGGCGATCAAATCTCCATAATTTTAGGGTTAGTTAGAATCAATTAATAGCTATTTTTATACGATTAGATTCTAATTACTAACTCGTTGTCGCCTATTTTTCAAGCTTCCATCTTCATGGAGGTTCTGCGAAGGACTATTTCTATGTTAAAGGTGGCTGGCATTCCATCTTTGGTCTTCCTGAAAGGTTACAGTGATGTATTTTTCTTCTTTCTTCTTGGCTTTTTCGGTATTGCAAATCATGTTTATTCTAGAAACCAGGCAGTTTACGAACCCTGTTTGTGCGCTGTTGGGGTGGTTTGATTTATAGTGAAGGTATTTACCTGTATCTATTGGTTTCCTGTAAACTCCCGAATGATATAAATTCTGTGTCTTTGTAACAATTACATGAAGGAATAGGAGTTTTTTTTTCTCTTTCCATTGTTAGTTGTATCGCGGAATGCTGTCTGCTCAGGTGGTTCATGAATTCTTGAATCCTGTCTTTAATGTGTAATCATATTACGAATGTATCATCAATATATCTGAACCAGATCTTGGGCCCCAGAGCAGCTGTTTTTAAGGTGATAAATTCGAAATGTTCAGTGTACAGGTTTCTGAGTAATGGCAACAATCTTAAGCCTATAGATAGACCTTCTTGTTGGGAATGTTTATACAGAAGGAGTTCTGTTATTATGGATATTGTCAGTTGTAAGCATTCTAAAAGTTCTACTATTTTGAAGCTGTTGATGAAGTATTTGTAGTATATAAGAGGTTTAGTGAAGACGTTGGATACATCGAAGCTGATAATTGAGTTTTGCGAAGTTATCATGATTGTTTTTATAATCTCTACAAAGTGAGCTGAGTGTTTAACATTTGAGGACATTTTACCTGTTAATAGTGATATTATATCTACCAGATATATAGCAAACGGCTGGCGTGGTGAATCTCTGCAATTAACTATGAAACGGAGAGATATAATTATTTGTGAATATTAGATAAACTATACATGGAGTGGTACTGTTAGTTGCTTGACTGTTTCTATTCCAAATTCTTTCTAGTGTTTCTTGAGGAATCGGTTTATTTATTTGTTTATTTCTGTGTGTTTGCACGTGGTCGGGTTGGATTTGACTTTCGTTTAGTGACAATTTTCAAATCTGATGAAGGATATTCACTTTGTCCATGATTACATGAAATTCCCTTTGCCTTCTGATAGAACTGTTATGGTGTTGTCTTTATTGTAGTTTCTGAGGGAAGATATTTTGTGTTTTGTTTTGTTTTCTGATAGGGTTCTATTATATAGTAGGGTTTATATTTATTGCCTTTCTGGATTAGTGATTTTATTCAGAATTGTCTTTTTTTTCGTCCGCTAGGCTGCACTGTTTGTTTGTTTGTTTTAAAGAAAAGCCATATTGGACGATCAGCTATACTTACACGCCTTAGATATACCTACAACCACAGAAGACGCAATTTCTAGCCTATCGGGTCCTTCGGTGGGACAGCGTTAAGTCCACGGAATTATAAGGTTAAAATCTGAGGTTTTTTATTATGTGTTAGAGTGAAGTCTAATCCTTTACTTAATACAGGCTCTGTCAGTGATCGTTTAGATAAATATGTTACTGCACGTATAAATGTGGCTATAGAGTTTCGTTTTAGTTACTTACGAGCAGACGTTTTATAACAAAATTCAATATATAGATTAAGAGAAAACACATACTCGAAATGTAGCATTTAGAGTGTTCTGATTTATTTTCTATTTCCTAAGCAAAAGTTCTAAAATACTTTCCTATGTTATATCAATTATTAATAGCGATATGGCCTCAGCCAAGAACCCATATTTTTAAATATATTATGCACTTGAAATTAACCAGCAAATCTGAAAGTTTAAACTAAAATTACAAAATAAATCAATATTGTAATTCGTATTTTAAATATTCCATCACTTTTTAGTGAAAAATTAAACGCGAATTCGTAATGGCAACAGCTTTTCAGTAAACCGATCGTGAAAATTCAAATTTCGAACGAAACAAAATGAGCTTATATCTCTCCTGTGAATGCGTTTTACCTGATTACTTCCACATTACTCACAAACGCCCCGAAAAGTCAATTTTATGCATTACTTAGATATTTTGAAAGGTGTATAGTCGCAAAAGTATTGTGTTTTACATGTAAAAAGACAGAAAGTAGTCGAAACTACAACCGAGTTTCATTTTCTTATTAATGAATAAATGAGTTTGAGAGAGAGTATAGCAAAAGTATGTGTATTACAAAGTTTTAATAATTATGTTTTTTTTTTGAGCGCATGTCCATAATGTTAGCTGAACACGCTAAGTAAAGTTACGTTTTATGCAGTGATTATGTCAGAACAACCAAGTTAATATAGCTAGTATGAACAAGATAAACTTCATTAGTAATTTAACTTTCTTTGTCTTTGGTGTTCCTCTATTTAAGTTGAAGGTAGGTTTCTATTTCTTTATGTTTCTATTTCTATTTCTAAATCGACAAATCAATAGAAGGTCCTAAATTTAGAAAACATAAAACTTGCCATGGAGACTAATCAACTCTTAATTATGATTTTGAGAATGAATGGTATACATACAGCTGACATGTGGATATGAAACAGTTGCAATGCTTAAGTTGTGACGACTTAAAACACCTCAAGTGCAATTAAGAATTAATCGATAAGCCTAACAAAGCAGTATACGTATGTATAAGTAACAAGTTGTTAAACTACGTAGTTCTTGAAAGGAAGTATGCATTGGACATTTGTTTGTTTTTATACATTGGACATATGTTTGTTTTTATACATTGGACATATGTTTGTTTTTATACATTGGACATTTGTTTGTTTTTATACATTGGACATATGTTTGTTTTTATACATTGGACATTTGTTTGTTTTTATACATTGGACATTTGTTTGTTTTCGCTTATTACTTTGTTCATTCTTCTTTATACGTATACCTGAAAACCTAATGCTACTAATTTCTTCAGATATTATGCAAATGTTGTAATCTATATGTGACAAAAATGTACAATGGTATGAATATAAATGTTGATAATTACTTACGTAGTACGCAAGCAATTCGACAGTACTTTTGTAAACACAGTAATCTATACATAATTACATTTGTTTTGCGTGTGGTATATGATCGGTACAAAAGTAATTATTCGAAAGTTGGTTAATTTACAAATCTACGTTTTATAAAGATATTGTTTCGCTCGTGTACCAAAATTAGCTTTACTAATGTATTATTTGAGAATTAGAGCCTTATTAATGTTATTTTGTATATTATAAATATGTTATTCGTACTTAACTTTAGAAAGATTAGCGCCTTCATCACCAACACGCTAGGTAACTGATCCAAAGAGTACTCGTCGGATGCAAAGGAACCGAGAAACACGAGCAAACAATAATTATGACTTTACTGTTTCACGTATTTTGCTACCTACCTCCCCTTTCTCGACAATGCGGTAAAATTAAAATGGCTTCCAAACTTGAATTGTCCGTCCGTTGTTCTTAAAGGCATTTAATAACGTCGACACGTGTTCGAAGAAATAGAAGTTGCAAAAGTTATCCACCTATATGAGTATATCAAGCAGAGTTGTTTGTTTCTTTGGGGTCCTGATGTCACATGGCTGGTGACGTAGTTTCTAGGTGCTCGCATAATGCTCGTGGTTTCTCCAAGCTCCAACTAAAATATTTTGCTGTAATTTGCTTTTCCGGTTTAACCAACGTTTCTTGTCTAGATATTTGATTTTAAATTTATTATACACATCTTAAGCCGTCCGTGCTGTAAAGAACTGTTTCTAAATAAATATAAAAATATTAGGTTATGATTTTATTATTTACAGTATAATCTGTAATGACTGCAAACCAGCCTACTGTTCCATCATCAGTCAAAATAAAACTCCGCTAGTCTATTCACTCAAGCTATTTTTATACTACTAAAACGAAAGGTCTGATATAATACTTAACTGATTTTCCAGATTTTTCTAACATGATTCACATTAAGGAGAACTCAAAGCTTCACCATAAATTTAACCTTCTCTACTTCCTCCTTCTCCAGGTGTTTGGTCTCACGAAATGACAAAGAATTTCGTGTAGCTTGAATGGTGTTTAAAATATGTTCAAAGCATAAAACGTTCAGAGACACGTTTTTATTACTGCCTTGCAATAAGATCATAACTTACAAACTTAGAGCAAACGTACAACCACGTGAATGTTGAAAATAGGTAAAGCCGAAAGTGTCAAAATTCATTTTTATGACCATTCATAGTTCATAGCAGTATAGCGATCTCACAGACGTTCAGAATGTATTCGTTTTCATAATATATGGATAACTAGTAATGGAAAGCCTAAAATGATTAAAGTTAATCATATCGTGTCATTGTTTATTATTTAACAATAGGTTTTATAAGAATGAAAAGGGCATTGTGTGAAATTTCAAGTGCAACTTTTTCAGTCAGAAAAATCGCAAAACTTTACTAAAATGTCATTACTAACACTAGAAATTTCATGATACTTATATAAACCATTTATGCAAGGTGCACTAAAGACATTTAATATTATTCATTTGTTTATTCGCAATTAGCTTGTAAATTTGATTTACTTGTTGTTAAGCGCTAAGCTATCTTAGCTCTGCCCACCATGAGTATCGAATCCCGATTTTTAGCGTCGTAAGTCTGTAGACATACCGCTGAGCCACTTTCTTGTAAAAAGAAAACATTTGGTATTTTCCATCTAAACAAAACCTTATGCTTTGCACATGCTAAACAGACAGTTGAACAAAACAACCCTTCTCTAAACCAACACCCCGGGGTGCCTAGATACCTCTTCTAAGTTTCACAACAGTTCCGGTCATGTGACTTCTTTGTTCAATCTGTATATATATATCCGTGTCAGTGTAAATTACGTGTACCTGATGATGACAATGTACAACGTTTCGACAAGGTTTTTGCTGTTGTATTAAAGTTTTTCTTCATTACCCATTCAAGCCGTCTCCAGCCATTATTAGACAGGTCAGAGGTACCTGTACTTTGGCGCCTGACCTATCTTTCCACACCCATTACACTTTCGGTGTTAAGTTTAAAGCTTCGTGAACTTATTCATGGATGGTCGATTAACCATATAAGCACAATACCCTAATCTACTATTGGTAAGGTTCTAAACTCGGGGTCCACATCACATCTGACGTTTTTTTTTAATCATATGCCCATTTTTTAGACTGTTTAATACATTTAATGCACTCTTATTAAATATACATGCTAAATTAATGACTGAACACTGCATAAAAATCTGAATTTAAAAATGTAAGTACTTTTTTGGAAATGTGAAGAGAGAATTGTGGCCCATATAATACTTTGATTTGAACAGTAGTGGTGCATTGCCTGTATCTTACTTAATTCAAGTTTATGTGTTTAAACATCATTACATAAGTGAAGGGAGATTTGTTACGAAAGTAGCAAACAATGATATTAATATCACTATTATACAATAATGAGTCTGGCATGTCAAAATGGGTTCATTAATAGTACAATGATATATATATATCAACTCAATAAGTAACAAAACGTGAAACTCTAATCTATATATAAATGATTTTTTACGTTTTCGTCGAAAAATACTGATTACTGTTGTCAACAATTTTAGCGTTTTGTACGGAGGAAATTGTATCTAACGTAAAACGATATTAAGGGACAAAAAAGTTTACAGTTCTCTGCCTTAAGTGGTCTCTGTTTCTTCCATAAAAATATGTTTCAGTATTTTTTATTTTCTTATAAAACTTTATAAGTACAAGTAATTTAATACCCACTGAAAGTGTTTACTTCATTGTTGCTATTAGTTTATTTTATCTGTTAAATCACTGAAATTCTCGACTTTGGAAGGATAATAGACAAATATATATATATATATATATATACTCATATATATTCCTTAGGGTTTAAACATTTCTTTATTAACATGTGAAATGTTTCTGAATTCGCGTATCTGAAGCTAAAATTAAAGGGGCTCTTCTTTGTTCTTCTTGTTACTTCTTACTAATTTTGCATTTATGGCATAATTAATAAGTTCCTAGATTTCAAATACTGACCAGAGAGAAGACAACCAGTCTGCAGCACACTACCGCCCACCTTTCACACGAAGAAATTGACTGTCATTCTTATAACACACCCAATGATTAAAATGCGAGTATTATTTTGTGGCATAGCACGGATTCTAACCTGGCTCACCTTCTCAGCTGTAACATGGAGTAAACCGGTGCCTATATATTTTTTTAGGAACAAGGACAGCGGCTTGCATTTTGCTTCTTTTAAAAAAGCTTAATCACAGTAGAAATTTATGTTTAAAACTAATAACTGGTATGTAGTTGTATATTTGACTACGTGATAGTCACACTTCCCATCACATAACCTTCACTTTGACTTTTAAAAGTAATCTTTGACCTTTGATTTACATTTCACTGAACTCGACTATTTTTTAAATATGCTTAACTTTTCGTCAAATTTATTATTATTATGTCTTAACGAAACATTTTACTTAGTTAAAACTATAATTAACTATTAATATTTTTACTATTCATTGTCGTACATTACATTTCGATGAGTTTTCTTTAATTTTGTTAAGAATGTAAAGATACTGCTTGCTAAAAAAGACGTGTTAAAAATATATTAAGTTGAAAAGAAATAGCGAAATACAAACTTAATCACAATAAGAACGTTATTCAGGTTTCAGTCATAGCAATAGAACTTTCTGCAACCATTATGAAGGTTTTGAGACATCGGTGATATAATGCTAACACACACGCAATGAAAATAGCTTCTACCTATATTTTCACAAAACATAATCAAATAAAAGCAAGTTTTTCTTCCTAAGATTTCCACTAAATTTTATCCAAGTGCAATACGTATTTCAAGAAGGTCTAAGATCAAGGCATACTGATCATTTTAGACGTGATCCCGCTCTCTATACGGTGTTCCATTATTCCAAAATATTTGTCATCTTATTTTAAATCGTGATTTTAAACTGGCAGTAAGATAAACGCATAGACTGAACTGCACGAAACCAAACAAATAAAAACACCAACTTTATTATACAGAGTTAATTATACAAATTGGAAAATACGTTTAACCAGCATGATATACTACCACCTGCGTAAGCAATAATGACAAGAGCTGTTAATCTTTAACTTAGGCTTACAAAAATAAGTCAGAAGAATTTCGTCGTTTTTCACTCTGTTACACTTCTTTCGAAACTGATTTCGAGAAAAATTCCGAATATAAACGTCAGTAAATTAGTTTTTTTGGATCAAATAATGGCTTAACTTTTACTTTCAATTTGTATCCTGAGTTTTCCTTAATAATAATAATAATAATAATAACAAAGCTGTGGGAACGTTACAGTAGTTCGTCCGCTAGGATTACGAACAACAACACTCGCAAAAAATATATATCCTCAATTGTGCACGCTAGTTTGTTAGATTTTTTTCTCCCCAAAATGATATAACTTTATAAATGTATAACAATCGTTTGATGGGCCCCTTTCTTAAGGTTCCAGTCACCAGTCAATTGAAAAAAAGGTGATGAAAGATGGGGAAAATATCAAGTTTCTGAGAAATCATTTCTTTAATTTTTATCAAATACATTGTAGTATTCTTTCTTAACAAAAGGCACAAACGTATATGAGTCTTAGAATACAGATGGTTTGAGTTGTAGGTATGAGATGAGCGGGAAACTCATACTGTGTTTGAAATTGTACCGTAAATTATGATTAGTGAAAAATCCAATCATCATATTACAACTGTAAGTTTGTGGAATATAACACCTTACGCCGGTATTCTGTATATCGGCTGTTCAATTATACTGTTATTAATCGTAATACTTGTACGTTAATTTAATATCACCAAACGTTCTTATACATTTCAATATGTCGATGAAAACTTATCGTGCACAAAGTCACTAAATAAAAATTCAAAATCACAAAATTATAGCTACTAGTAAGCAAAACGACTGTTATAATATAATTTCAACTACTTCGCCCGTTTGATGTTATTCAAGCATCTGGTGATCAGTCATTCAGCCTGTTGTGTTAAAAATTATTATCTGAGTTACCACTTCGAAGTAAAAAATTATTGTTTCAGTTACCACTTCGAAGTAAGTCACATAGATAGTGCTTAAAACTTTCATTAAACATGATTAGACCCCCCCCCCAAAAAAAAAAATACATTTAGACCTTTTATTGACATGGACAGCCTTGATATGAATGGAAGATGACCAGTCATATAAGGCAGTTGCGAATTCATTACAAGTACCTTAAAGTGTCGTTAGGAGAATGAAAAACCCCCTTCAAGTCAATGGTATAGCTATTTGAACACTTGAGCTAACAGACCATTATCCACAACACAAGTAAGCGACCGCTAACTATTTATTCTGTCTTGCAATAATCGTATAGTTCCTATTTCGAAACTGGATCAGATGTTCGTTTGTTTCTTGGAATTTATGCACAAAGCTACACAATGGACTATCTGTGCTATGCCCTCCACGGGTATTGAAACCCGGTTTCTAGCGTTGTAAGTCCGCAGACATACCGCTGTGCCACTGGGGGGGGGGCAGATGTTTGTAGCCGCAAATGTATAATGTGCAAAGGACTAGAATGGACTGCATGTATGGTACGTTCTTCCTTCAGAACACGAATTTGTTCTACTAGGTGTCAGAGTATTCCTGAAAAAAAAAAGAAACAGAGGTTTCACGTAAAATTAATGATTGGTTTAACAGGTAAATCGGTAAGTAGTTTTTCATTTATATCTGAAACACTTCATAAGACAAATAAAAATAATTAAATTAATTTAACTCCTTAGGTTATAAAAAGGCAATTTAATCCCCATAGTTCATTTTTATGAGTATCAGGCATCTTGTGATGCGTTATGTTCAGCTAACACGCGTATTTCCATCTTTACAGTTCATGGCACTTCAATATGGAATGTGGTCATTTTGAAAAGTTTGGGTAGTCTGACATTGATGCTGCTTGCTGAATCAAAGTGTTGATAAGTTTCTGGGATATTCCCGACCACTCATGTGCAAGAGCTATTTCCATGACATTTATTGTAAGTGTTTGAAGTCATAAGATGGAGCGTGAAAGACGTATTTACAATCATCTCATCTCGAGTCCTTAAAGTTCTTGAAAGGATCTATCAAGAAACAGTGATTTACCTTCGAGGACTGTTCAATCTATTTGAGCATTTTCAACGCGGTACTGCAACCTAGATGAAATGTTTATACATCAATATTTTAATTTCTATTTTCAAAGTAGCTTCAGCTCACCATTCATGATCAAATGATACTTTGGATGTTGCTTCTTTTTCTTTTATGAGTATTTTACTGTACAATAACATGTTTACAAGTTACCCAGATTTTAATTGTGGAATTTTATTTGAATTTGAAGAGTATCTTTTATTTATACAATGCTGAACATTTTTAACTCAATAATGTTGTGTAGTCTTGATATTAGCTTTTAGATAAACATACGGTAAACCTAGGAACGATCAGATTATTAAGACAATTTCTTACAAATATATATGTTATATTCTCTACTTAACCTAGTAACACAAGATATAAGAACACAGTTGTCTTACAGGTCTCTTCTCTCTCTGTCTGAAACACGATAATTGCTTTCTTTAATATAACTTATTCTTTCAAGGCGAGAAAGCCGTGTAAATAATTTAGTAGCACAGGCAGCATTTTGTAAGACTTTTTTAACTTACGTCATATCGTGTGTTCTTCGCTTGCCATAAATGTTTGATTTTGCACTTCTTTTTTTTTGATAAGAAAACATTTTACTTTTTTCTCTGAATAAAAATGCCTATTTAGAAAAGTTTGAAAACAAATTTAGTTTGTGGACTGGGGCATATTCAGTTGCATTGAAGTTATACTTAAGTTTTCCATTTAATCTAAAAAATATTTCACAATAATAGAAATGAATTAAAATCCCTTAAAATGTTACTTCCATTGCTAATTTCAGGGCTAAACCGTTTGTATACAATTAATGCACACTTTACTTTATTTGTACACTTGTACAATATTAATTGGTTTGTTTCTGTACAAATTCCGCACATTAGACACAATCATGTTTGCCCCCTTTTTTTTTTTGTTATAGTATTAATCCATAACAAGGACCGGTGTTTTTGAAAAGTGAATTTTAATTTGATTTTTTAAATTAAAAAGATCCACGTATATGCAGTTTGATAAACACATAGTTTCTTGATGCTGCGCTATGTAGAAACATTAAATGATCCGTTCCAATTAAAACATGGCTTTGATCCTGCAGCCTACTGAATCAGTTTGTTAACATACATTTGTTAAAATAATCTAACTAAACTATAAGAGAGGGAGATTATTGAATTAATGCGTATTTATAACACATTATCTGCATGATTATAACGCATTAGAAAAGCTTAAAAAGTACATTATAAAATATTTTGAAAACATTTGAGGATAACAAATACTGATATCATTTCTGATAGAAAATATTTCAATGATAGTATTTTGATATGCAAGGATAACTTTAACAAGTCCGCTTAAGTGACATTTAGGTATGATGCTGATATCTGGTGGTAAGCGTTATGAGGAAAATAACTCTAGTTAACAGTGAGTATATTAAAACATCCTGTTGTAAAATCGAAGTGAAACACTTCTTATGTTAATTAACCTGGCGTATTCAAGTAAGGAACGCATAGCGAGGCTATTTCCGTTTCTTGAGTTTTGGTATAGCAGTACGTAAACTTCCTGCACTGAGCATAAATCTCACTCAAGCTTTGCATGTCTACTTAGATTGTATCTAAAGTGCTAATTATATAAAATAGATTCCGGCAAACCTCACATTCAACTAGAGATTCCATAACTAGATCTAACCGATCCATGGTCTGCCTAGAATGTATCTAAATTGCTAATTTTATAAAATAGATTCAGGCAAGTATCACATTCAAGTTAATGTGAGGAATAAGAGAGATTCCATTATTAGATCAAATTGATCCATGGTATACGTGCGCTCGACAACGAAAGAAAGAACTGGAGGAGAGAGATAACATCTTAATAGTATCATGAAACATACTGATATTACGAAATGAATGTGTAGCATATATCAATTAAAACTATACTTAAAGAAAGACTGTATAAGAATGAAGTTCCATGTATCATAGTTATGAAAGAAAATAGGGTAATTTAATTCAGTTGGAATGTAGTAGATATAAACGTATACAAGGATATGTGCACTCTCTAGGAACAGAGCTGTACCTTGAAAAACATCGTTTACCAAATTGCCACTATATCAATCTAAAACACTATATCAGTGGACCGTTCATACTAATAAATTGGAGGAAAGAAACTTATGACCGCAATGAAAATAATCCTCATAATATGAAAATACTTTGGTGAGTTAGGAGCAGAGCATAATCGTGTTTAATATCAAAGGATATGAAAGAATTCTTGAAAAGGTAATAAAAAAGTAGTTATAAATCGCCAAGTGAATAACAAATTGATTAAAATATTTTCTTTGATACGTTTCAAGTCATAAAGCTACGTGGTAGAACTTACGTAACGTTTAATATTATCGTGCCTGATCTGAAATAGGAGAGTTAAGAGTCATCTGCAAGCATGCTGAACTTTTTTTTTTTGTTAAATGCTGAATAAAATAGCACGATCTCAAAGAAATCGATCCAGAGATGTTTCACTATTTTTTTTTTTGGAAATAATTTGTAAAAGTATAACGTATTCCAGTTGTTCTTTTATATATATGTTAAAAGCATTGTGTGCAGGTTTTCGGTGTTACAGCTGCAACGTGACGCACACACACACTCACGAAAAAGAAACAACATTCTAGGTCAAATTGGGATAGCTGCTTCTTCGCGAACTCGGGTCGAGCTTCTCCTGCAAGCCAAACAATATGTGTTAAGTATGTTTATATCAAGCCACGCGTAACATAATAAAAACATTTTAAGATGAAGTTTGCGTCCCTAAGAATTTCCTTCTTTTTCTTTTTTTCGAGTGCTTTAAGATTTAGGGGGATTGAGAATATAAAGTAAAGCTCTTCAGCCTGAGTAGAAAGTTGATGCTCAAAGGTCTACGGTATATGTGTAAGGACAATAGTTTGTGTTCCAAAAATCTAATCTATTTTGTAACTACGTGAGCTGAATGGAGTAATTTTTATCCAACATGAAATAAAATAAGGAAAACACGCCTGAAGTGTTGGACAAAATACGACGTGTGTAAGGAAAAACAACACATAATTTCGCAATTTAGATAACAGCGTGAACTATGTGCCACAGACAAGTGACTATATAATGCTTATAATGAAAATGTTTACCTTCAATTTATAAGACGTTGAGGCAAAGGTAATAGCATCAATCAGCAGAATAGCTTAGCTTTTTTCAACGCTTTCTCGTTTTGGCTGTGATAAAATGATTACAGATAAACAACGAAAAACAATAATTTAACGTTACTTATATTTATTACTTTTGTTTCTGGTATCACACACGCGCTAATAATAAAATTTCTAAGTACTGTAAAACATTATAAGATATATATCACATATTGAATTATGCAGTTCGGTGACTGGGTGCGTAATTATTATTTGTTTGTTTGATCTTCACCACACAATGGATTATCTATGTTCTGCTCACCGCGGGTATCGAAACTCGATTTTTAGCCAGCATACTTATAGACGACCCACGGAGAGACGTGCATACCCTAAGTGATTATAGAATACAAATTAAAACAGTTTGATTAGAATAATATTAGTGTACATAATGAACCATAATTATAATAACTTTACACGTAATGAATAACAAATGTTTTAATTCGGCGACCAAAACGAGAATTGCAATCACTTGCTTTCCTCATAAAGTATCACATTATCAGGATATATATGTAATTGCAATCGCTTGCTTTCCTCATAAAGTATCACATTGTCAGGATATACATGGAATTGCAATCGCGATTGCAATTCCACATATATCCTGACAATGTGATACTTTATGAGGAAAGCAAACTTGCTTTCCTCATAAAGTATCACATTGTCAGGATATACATGGAATTGCAATCGCTTGCTTTCCTCATAAAGTATCACATTGTCAGGATATACATGGAATTGCAATCGCTTGCTTTTCTCATAAAGTATCACATTGTCAGAATATATATGGAATTGCAATCACTTGCTTTCCTCATAAAGTATCACATTGTCAGGATATATATGGAATTGCAATCACTTGCTTTCCTTATAAAGTATCACATTGTCAGGATATATATGGAATTGCAATCATTTGCTTTCCTCATAAAGTATCACATTTTCGGGATGTATATTGGAATTTTGCACGTTTTGTACAATTTTTTTTCTCCCTATTCATAATCCACAACCATTGAAGTTTCTGAAAAAGTTTGGTTTAAATGTTCTGGATTTTTATGTTTGTTTGTTTGTTGTTACGCATAAAGTTACACGATGGATTATCTGTGCTCTGCCTACCGTGGGTATTGAATCCCGATTTTAAGAGAGCTATAAATCCCAAAGTTAACTGAAAACACTTGTTGCGTCCTATTTTCTACTCATAGAAGTATTTACGACATCAATCCTGAGTGCTTTGATCATAATGGAGCATACATTATTATTCAAAGGAAGGTATCAAATACACTAATATGTTTTCAGGGAGGAGGATCTTGGGAAATGATGAAACTGCTGCCATCTTGAGTGATGCCAAGATGCCAAGTTTAATGGGTCGACACAATAGTAGTTAAAATACTGAAGTGGTGAATCGATATAGTTATAGAAGATTTAGAATTATTAAGCATTGATATATCCACAACATAAATTAATATACCCCAAATGTACCACACATATACATAGGGTATATATACATTTATTTGGACAACTAGGCACTATTTCGTTATTTGTTAAACTTAACGTAAAGAGATGAAATATTTATATATGTATACGTGTGTATTGAGTGTATGCAAGCGCGCCATATACATGAAACGTGTGCTAGTAACTCTTTGTTTGTCAGAAAAAATAATAATTTACCCTAATTATATTATATATATATATAAATAAATAAATAAATATATATATATACCAGTAATTATTTTATTATAATTATTTAATGTTACATTTCTCGGTAATTTAATTTAAAAGATATAAGCTTCTAGAACAACAACAACAAAAATCACCAAAGTGGCTTACTAATGCCACGTTAGATATGGATTTGATAATTTTATTATAATTGTGTTTCAGACTTATTGGTATTGTATAAACATTTTTCGTATTTCTTCACATTATCCTTGGAGTTCAGCTGATTACATTTGCGTTATAGTTTGCGTTGAGGATATCTGATGGTTCCATTAGGGTTTCTGATGATCGGATTTTTCTCAGGTGGAATCTGAGAACGTTTCAACTTCTCCATTACTTCCGATCAAACTAGAATAAATTGTAATTATTTTGAAGTTGGATGGAACCAAATTTGCAGTTATAAAACTTTCTCCACTTCTATTGGTTTGTGGATTGTTTTGAAAACAACTGCTAATTTCAACAAGTAATTTGCAATAACTTTCAGAACTTCTGTTGATTCAGTGAGACTTGATAATTATAGGAATTTCTGGAACCTTTATCAGATTCATTCACTATAGGTGCCCAGTGACGTAACGGTACGTACAAGTCTATGAGGCTAAGAGAACTGATTTTAATATTAAACTTTAATGGTCTATGTCACTTGAAGTACTTTACGAAGGTATGTGTCTTTTTGTTTTTGCTACAGGTCTCTTTCCTTGTGCTGAAATCTTGTTAAGCTGTGAACAGAATTTGTTTCAACATTTGTTTCAATAAATTTGATTTGTAATGTATATATATATATATATATAAAAGAAATGATAATATTTATTTGTTTGTAAACACTATGATAAAACTCAATGTCTAGTCTGATCATTTGCTAGTGAAGACATTGGCTGTGTTGAGCATTTAGTTTTAATTTGCATATGGTGTATTTATGTTTTATTGTGTGTGTGTTTTTTTCAGAATTTTCGCGCAAAGGTACTTAAAAAATTATCTGTGCATAGCCGTTCATATATTTTAACTGACAAACTAGAGGATAGGTAGCTTGTCAACAACATTCACCACCAACTCTTCAGCTACTGTTCTCTAACAGAAGAGTCAGATTTGACCTTCCCTCTTGAAGTGTACCGACGGCCATAAAATGCAAAGCGCGTTTTTGAGAACTATGAACCTTCGGATTCACAGTCCAATTGTGTAAACCACTAGTCCACACTCGACTCCATATGGCATATTTTCTTGCATTTTTTAACCATTTAATAGTATTTTTAAACAACGACTAAGATAACAAAATTAACTTTTAAATTGTGTTGTTTTTTTCCTTTATCTAGTCCGTTTAAGGAATAAATTAATATAGATAGATATTTATAAAAACATGAAGATGCATATTTTACGTATTGTATGGAAATAGAATTGCACTGTATATAAAAAACAAGTTGTTTGTATAATCGCTCACCACACAAGGGAACTGAAATGTAATAGACAATTATACTGAACAAGACGAATTAATTTATATGCAATATAATCAACGGGTATACATTTTATGTAATACTGAAATGTAATAGACAATTATACTGAACAAGACGAATTAATTTATATGCAATATAATCAACGGGTATACATTTTATGTTGACCATAAATTTCGTTCATAAAATGTAAACCCCGTTGATTATATTGTATATAAATTAATTCGTCTTGTTCAGTATAATTGTCTATTACATTTCAGTATTATAAACTCGCATGTAAAATCAACATGCTCGTTATTATTTTCTGAGTGATTTGACAATTATTTGCTGTAGGCACACAGTAAAAGAAAAAGAAAATACACAGGAGCCTAATAATTGGTGTTTCTCCTGAATTGTGCTAGCAAGTATGTAGTTACGGTGATATTATTATTATTATTACTTTGTTGTTACATGAGTACTATTGCTTTTATGATAGGCTAAACTGAAGTCACACAGTTACTCACAAGTCATTTGAACAAGTTTATCATAAGTATTCCATAAATTATTCATGACGATTTATACATATACGGAGAACCTGATGCTGAAACGGCTAAGCTAAATATCTATGTTTGTGTTCGGACAACGCTTTCTTCAAAGCCATCATCTCCAGCATGTGTGTTTAACGATTAATTACGGCTATAAAGTGGAGAAGTTTGAATATGAGGTATTATATAGAGTATCAACAATGGCCTACTCAGTAAGCTATTAGTAAAAATTCTTATTTTAAGAGTTCATTAGCAACACATTATTCACTGCTTGTGCTTCATTTGTGTCATTAATGTGTGGATTGCGTGAACCGTGCGTCTGGCATGCCTATTTTTTATATAGATTATCGTATTGAATTAACTTTATTATATTCAGACTTTAGGTTCGCGAATAATTAACGGTTTCAGTCTAATTAGAAAGGAAAGGTTGAATTTTTATTACTTTTTATGAGTCTTTGATAAACATGGTTTCAAACTATCTAGATGAATATATACTTTAATTTTGTAATAGTTTATATTTTTAATCACTACATTTTATATGCATAATTCATAAGCTCACTTGAACAAGATCGTTAAATAATTTGATTCTTTAGTATTAGATATAAGAATATCGGTTGCTCGCTGCATATTCATGTAGAGCTCTATTGCAAGCAATAGATACAACGAGTAATTTGTTTAATGAAAAATAGGGCAGTCTATTCCCATCCCTACCTTTATTAACATTGTTATAATAACAATAAGCAATATGCAATAATTGCAATAATAAAATATAACCTTTCGAGAAAACATATTTCATTATTAACTTTATAATGACTGCGTAAATTTCAGAAGACATTTAGAGGTTTTTAACATGATAACAATTACAGAACTAAAAACTGCCCTTTTGCTTTTGTTTGTTTGTAATCAAGCACAAAGCTGCACAATGGGCTATCTGTGCTCTGCCCACTACGGGTATAGAAACCCGGATTCTAGCGTTGTAAGTCCGCAGACATACCGCTGTGCCACTGGGGGCAACGGCCCTTTTACCCGAATTAGCATATAAATATATTCTATACAGTCCTATCTCAAAGAGAATAATTTATTTTTAATTAATCATTTTATAGAGAATATGTTAGATCAGATACTTCCATCTTAACAGCTACTAAAGAAAGCATTTATCATTGTCATTCTTAAATTAGAAAGAAACTCCGCTCCGCGATGATTTTAAATTTACTAGACATCAATGTAAATAAACCCATAAATATTCTTCACACTGAAGGTAGGTATAGGTGCAAAGATCTCCTTCCTATCTCAGTTTGTTGTCGAGTTTTGACCATTTTTATTTCCAAAATCTCAATTTACTATCATTATAAAGAAAGTGGTTGACCTTCAGAGGAATCTTGATCTTTGACAGTCGCAATACAATGCTCCCACGACTGAAAGGAAGATCGTGTTCGGTGACGGGTTTTGATCCCGCAACTTGCACATTGAAATTAGAACACCCAAACCACTAGGTCATACCAGGCCAAAAAGGATTGAAGGCTACGATTAGGTTTTATCAAAATTACTTTACTGTTTACTAGGCTGGTGGCCTTACTTACTAAGATGGAATTTAGGCAACAGTCCTCTTTTTAATATTTTTACTTTATTTTTGTTTTGGACATCAAATCGCAGAGTTTTAAAACTATAGCCAATAATATTAGAATCACTGAATCTAGCATATAACGTGTTGATGGTTTTTTTTGTACATTAAGTTTCTTAATAAGTGAATTACATATATTACAAATTACACGATATATTTTAAATTGATTCACGTTGTGCGATGGTGAATTTCTTTATCCACGAACTCCTCCCCCTGTTTAAGAAACAGATCTGGGATGGTACGAGAATTGTCCTTACCTATATTGCCTGACCTCCTACCTTTATTTATTCTAGCCATCAATTTGGTGAAGGAGCTAAAAGGAGCCCGAATGGTCAACTAGGTATAATAGGGTCTCGGGGTTTCATTTTGAAACTGTGATCATATCTACTCTGACAAACTAGTGGGATCAAACTTGGCAAATGTGCTCGGATACGACAAATGGATGTCCTAACCGCATTTTGTTCGGGTACGAACTCAATCCTTGGGGTAGGAAAAGAAAGTATTGAAATATCATGGAGGAGCTTGATTGGTACACGGGCATCTCCATGAATCATGAGAAGGCCTTCGAAGCCCAGGTATTTTATGCCAGTAATTGAAATGCATGTTTTTCTGATGAAAAAAAATGTGGTTTGAGCAGATTGCAAACAACTATACCTTTTGATGGAAAGAAACTTCGTTGAAAAAAGAAAACGTATTTTGTTGAAACGCAAGCTCTCGTTAATGCAGCTCAATTGATTATGTAATACCAAATTCTTTTGCATTGTTAACGTAAAAAATAAATATAGTTCAGAAAGAGAATATAAAAAGAAAATTCGTGTGATATATATGTTTGAATTTAAGAACTGCTTAAACCTTAAGCAAAAAGTTAAGTTATATATGCAAAAAAACCATTGATTCGGATTTCGAAATATATGATATATATATATATATATTAAAACAAAAAGGCGAGATAAAAGGAAGATAAAGTAAAGAAAAATAATGTGCTAAGTAAGCAAAGCTTCTTATAGTCTCGCATTCATGATATTTACATTAATATACAAATACTCTTTTAGCCTTAAGCAATTAAAGGCTAAGATAACAGATGAAGATAGCAATTCAGCACCCAATCCTTTCATGAGAACTATTACGCAACAATAAGATAATGTATTCTATTCGTCCCATTAATATATTACTAGTTACTTAAAGAAACTATGGCAACATAAAAAAACTTCTATTCTTGCTTTTATGATATTACAGTAATGGGAGATTTGTGTCTTCTTTCACTTGATGGCGACAAAAGTATTAGAATTAGAACAACTTCCTTCTTATCTTCCCGATATCTAAATTAAACAAAGTAGGTATTCTTTTATTTTTCTCTTCATGGTAAATACCAGTGGTGATCCTTAGGTAAATTTGGACATAAATGGAAAGTTTTCTATCCCTAACATTGTTAATACTGTAGGAAAAATAGAGCACTTTCCATGTTTAAACTCATTATAAAGAAAATTTCGCTTCCACACATTTATATAACTCTATTAAAACCACTTTCATCCTTATTTCAAAGATGAGAACAAAAACAAAATAAATCTTTTCTACACCATCCTAATAAGGAAAACAATATTAAATGAAACGTCTTTCACTCTGAACCTTAATGCGATTAAATTAATAGATAAAGACTTTTCTTCGCATCATCCTGTGAGGAATACAGTAATAAACCTCTTTTATTCTTAAGCCTATTTTGAGAAATGTAACATAAGTTAGTATTCTCCAGTCTTTAACCTTAACAAGTTCAAAGGAAGACACATTACATATACATCTATCTTGAATAAACATTATTTTCTTTCTAATTATGTGTAGGTTTAGTTAACTCTCAGTAAAAGCATATATCATACATGTGTACCAAAATTATTACAACAACCACTCTTGTGTGGATTTGTATTTTTATAAAGTATTTAAACGTCAATGGCTTTCCAAGCCCAATAAATAATGAATAATCTATTCCTTAGCCCTATCAAAAATTTGGGTTATTTTCGAATTTCTATTGAGGAGGAAACAAAGCAATGCATTTGTAAGTTAATTTGAAAATTGGGTTTGAAATGAGCTTAAATATTCAGAGAGTCTTCTTCCTAAACTCTCAACAGTCATTTGTTTGGTTGGACTTTAAATGAAATATAAAGATAATTAATGCACTATAACTGTTCATGACACATTGCTGGTTCCAAAGTCCATAAAATACTCTATTACTGAAAGGGGTACAGGTAAGAATATGCAGGATGACAATGATGTCCTAGTGAGACATGAGAACAGGATAATGAAGGACTGGAACAAGGTCAAAAGAATTAAGGAGGAAAATATCTTACTGTATTGAGAAAGATGAAATACGGTTGACAAGGCTTCCCAGTAACCAGCAATGGTAGAGTCAGAAATCCACTGTCAAACAGCCAGGTACAAAAAAAAAAAGAAAGACAGCCAATGTTAGCACAGTCAGAAAAAAACTTCTATTCTTGAACATATTCTAGGTTAGTAAGTTTGTAGATAATGTATACAAATATGTAAAAATACTGTTACTTATGAGATATGCATTTGCGGAATTGCTTAAGAAAACAGTTAACAAGCTTGCAAGTACATAATTGTCATTGGAACAGACATTGTTAAGTGTTTACCTCGCGAAATAAGTAATGATTTTACAAGTATATCTGAATTATACGGTAGATTGCAATGAGACGTAAATGCTTTTGATGTTGCTTTGGGCATAGAATCAGGTGTTTTATTCAGTTCGAAAAACTAGGAAACTAGTTTATTTAGCCATTTAATAACCATCGTTTGGCGTAGAGTAATCAGAAATAAACAGTAACATCTTTTAAATCTTGTGTGTTTGTGTTTTTCTGTTTTTTCGTAAAACTACAGAATAGACTATCTCTCCTTTGTCCCCCACAGGGAACTGAACCCCGGACTTTAATGTTGTAAATCATACAAAGGATACCGAGGATACAAAAATATTCTGTATACATATTTCAATATGTTTATATAAATATAATTGTACAGTTTGTTGTATGTCCATGTAACTACTTCGCGGAGTGTGGATGGATCTTCACCAAAATTGGTATGGAGGTTCATTAAGGCCAACACGGGGATATATATCAAATTTCAGTTTTGCATTTTGCGTTTTGGGGTTTTTATGGATGTTTGTGAGTTTTTTACCACTATTTCGGCCCCTATTGATGGCTCTTCACCAAATTTAGCATGAAGGTTTTTTTTGGTCCATGCGAAGATACATGCAAATTTGTGTTTTCACATTTTATGTTTTGCAGTTTTTATGGGCGTTTTTGCGCTTTTGCAATTTCATGTAAGGGAAGTAGCTTCTCATGTCCTAAGATAACCTTTCATTAATCATGAATTTACATAACTTCTAGTTATGTAGTGTAGTTCTGTAACTAATTTATAGATACGAAGTTTAATGCATATGGTTTCAAAATTATGACAGGAATTCATGGATAACGTCTGTTGCCGCAAAAACGCACTTTGATACTGTGGATGTATTCTATATGTAAGGTGTATTCTAAATATAATGGTCAAATCCTGCTATATAGTCAGACAATAGTAGCCTGTGAGATTTCAGTAAATGCTGTTGACTAATTGTCTTTTTGTAGTTTGTCATTTTAAAACTATGGACAGTTATGTGCAAATAGCTCTTGCACAGCTTTGCAAGATGTTTTTAAAGTAAGCAAACACTCCAGAATTGTGTTTTATCTTGAATAGGTCAGAAGATATCCTGCGTAAGGTGTGCTATGTAACTTAGCTTTGGTGGTTTGTGTAGAACAAATAAGAGAAACTGATTCCTATATAAACAAAAAGTAGATCCCTTTTTTGTTATATCTAAAACACATTACAAAGTTTATGAAATTACAGTGCTTTATCTTATCATGAGATTTTGTCTTGTGCACTAAAATGAATGTTTATCTGAATTTTTGTCAAACACAAGTACACTCAGGTAGTTACATCCTATTCTCACTTTGTTAACT
Source organism: Limulus polyphemus (assembly GCF_000517525.1). NCBI lineage: Eukaryota > Metazoa > Arthropoda > Merostomata > Xiphosura > Limulidae > Limulus > Limulus polyphemus. The sequence continues at coordinate 791,632 of NW_013665689.1, forward strand.
TCATAACTCTTCTCATGCCACCCAGATCACACCGTATAAAAATACTGAAAAATATCTTACTGCCAGTCAGATTGTCTAAGGTCATCTAGGAAGGTAAAAACTTAAACGATTGCTGAAGTTATAGGCAGATATTTTTCAAATCTTGAACTTGTAATTTGCATAAATGTAACTTATACTTCTTACGGTTAAATGACCAAACTCTACCAATGTCTGCCTTTGAACGTCTGTGGTATTAATATAAGGCACCATTTATTTTTCATCTAATAAAAAAGCAGTACTAGAATGACGTCCCTTTGCTTGCTCACTTTTTTGATGCTTTTGATGCCTGTGGTCTATGATGACTATAATAAAGGAAGACCCCCCTCTTACTGTCATTAATCGTTTATTGTTAAGCTGACGGAAAATAAAATCCTCTCCTATTATTAACATTATTATTATTATTATGATCCCGTTAATGGGAAAAGGTCTTCACTTGTAACTTAATGCTAATGATGACCATAAAAAGTAGAAGATTCCATCATTATCCTTATAAAGAGTACAATTTCCTATAAGAAATAATAACTAATGATATATTAAAGTACCTCTTCCATCATTTAGTTTGTAATAGTTACGGTAACCGAAAAATAATTATTTTAATACTAACCTTGTAATAATTATGATATAACCAAAATACACTTCTATATCGCTTGTTTGTTTGTAATTAAGTACAACGCTACACAATGGGCTATCTGTGCCCTGCCCATCACGGGTATCGAAACCCGGATTCTAGCGTTGTAAGTCCGCAGACATGCCACTGGAAGGCCACTAATATAAACTGCTAACTATGATAATACAATGAACTTTTTTTTTTCATTCTGTAACAAAGGGTAACATATGTAGCAGAAACGGACCCTATCATTAACAACGTAAGTTACCATTATATTGTTAAATTATGAAGTATCTTCACCTGAGTCGTATTAAAAGTACAATTAAAAAACAATCACAACCTTCCAAAACTAAAAACTAGGAAACATAAGAAACCAATCCTTCATTAACCTTACAATAACTACAAGAAAATCATACATAATACTAGAAATTATTGTGCGAGTAATAATTATTGTAAGTGTCTCAGTTTCGTTTACTCGAATAAGCCGTAAAACGTCTACAAGACGATCATCAGAAAACATTCAGCAAATTAAACGTATATCAAAATTAATTTAAAATATTTTTAAAGAACTTGAGTAACGAACATGATTGGGTAAAACGTTCATTTATGTATTAGATCTCATTTTCTAAAAAAAATCAGCTAATTTCTACAGTGGAGTACTGTGTTTTTATTTTGAAATTTCTACATAGCTGTTATTAACTGATTTCAGATTTTTATTTTAACAATATTAGAAATATTTTCCTAAATAAAAAGTAACCTTTTTTAAAGTCATACTATACAGGTGGATGGTTATGTGCTAAAACGTTGATTTTTAGTATAGCAAGAGATTTAATAAATCCAGTAATCATTTTCTTTCGTGGATAATATTCTTTATTCTTATTTTTTATTCGAGCCTATTTACAGCAACCTTCGGAATAATGTAGCTCTTAGTAAGTTTTGTGTTATTTTTCAACTTTTATATCCGCTCTTTCTGAGATTTTCAACTTGGCCTATTTGTTGATGGAGTAAAAATAACTTCCGACTTACATCGATTATATAATACAGATTTTTTTTTCAGGGACTTAACCTTTTCTTTATTGGATTCTATATTAATAATGAAAAAAAAAACGGACTTCTCTTGCATATTTTATGTCTCTGTGAAACCTAGTGTTTCTTGTCTGGAAATAAAATGGAAGTAACTTTGAAAAGTTCATTAACTGTTCGTATGATATTATTTCCATGAAAAACTCTCACTCTTAATCATGTTAATAATTCAACATATCAGTGTCCTATTCAATCACTCTGGCCACATTCGTTTAAGATATTCATTCTTCAACAACCATTCTCGATGAATATTATTTTCAATACATGAAGGATTTCTCTTAGAGCCACATGTGTGATAGTAACTACTGTTAACTGCATAAACAACATACTTCATAGTATCCATTGTGTTAAGACAAGCTTGATATAGATAACAGTTCTAATGACTGATAATGTTAGCCTAACCAAGACAGTTTAATTAGCAGTGCTTATCAAACATTTCAGGAATTTGCGAATTGGATTACATTATATTAAGACAAGGAAGTAACGTTCTCCCTTTCAAACAGAAATGTTAGTTTAATAAGTGTGAAAGTCTATACTGACTAAAATTAAACTCTCAAACTGGCTGTGATAATGTCACCTTGCATCCCCAGTGATACGAAACAGTGTTACTTTTCGCATATCTTCAATTTAACTTACTATTGATTATTGTAATTGTTAATTTGCATTTTACATTATTACTTTGGAAATTTTATTATTTATTATTAAAAAGTTCATCTGATGGGTTACACGATTCTTTTAAGACAGTACAAAAAGGTTTACAGTCAAGTAAGCACACGCACACTACTGAAAAGTAAAATATTATAAGTTCCCAATAGGCGCTGATGGTGTGAAACTATAGCTATTAAAAATAAAACACATGTTAAAGCACATTAAAACCACGCTCACTTTTTTGTGGGAATTATTTTAATGTTTCTAATTATGTGTGTGAAACTACTGCTAATAAAAATAAAACACATGGTAAATCACATTAAAACCACGCTCACTTTTTTGTGGGAATTATTTTAATGTTTCTAATTATGTGTGTGAAACTATAGCTAATAAAAATAAAACACATGCTAAATCACATTATAACCACGCTCACCTTTTTTTGGAGGAATTATTTTAATGTTTCTAATTATGTGTGTGAATCTATATCTAATAAAAATATAACATATGCTAAATCACATTATAACCAGGCTCACCTTTTCTGGAGGAATTATTTTAATGTTTCTAATTATGTGTGTGAATCTATATCTAATAAAAATATAACATATGCTAAATCACATTATAACCACGCTCACCTTTTCTGGAGGAATTATTTTAATATTTCTAATTATGTATTGAGATTTCTAAAGATGCTATGACTCCCAATCCATTGCTATTTTATGTGTGAAGTGGAATGGCAAAAAAAAATAAATACTAAAAGATGTCGGGGGGATATAGCTTTGATGACATATTTACGTATAGGCGGAAACTAATTTTATTCGCAAGCTATTTATTCTACTTTTTTGCTAATAAAGGTACTTCTAGGTCAGAGGAAGAAATAATAACCTTCGTTGATTCACTTTTACTTGAAAAAGTTGAACAACAGATCCATTACTTTAAATTACTACTATAGGCTTTTATACAATAGTTTACTTGAACTGAAAGTTCATTATAGACTTTAATAACACATTGCTTTCTTTTACCCAGCTGATTACTGTATAATCCTATACGTAATGTTTTTTTTTTAAATAGATGTCGCTAAAAGATCTAATGATATGTTCTTTACATAATAAAAATATCCACTTTTGTTTGTTTTGTTGAGTAAAGCCACGTTGAGTTATCTGCTGTGTCCACTGCGGAAAATCGAACCCCGGATTTTAGCACTGGGAAATAAATATTCCTCTACACTAGCTATTAGGAAACTTTAAGAATACTGTAAGTACTTGATCGAGGGCAAAATGAGACAACTACAAAAACAAATATACTGATAAAATAACGCCACTTCTTACGAGCCGTCAGATGCAGTATTTTTTGGTATTGCTTTTTCTCTGTTACTTTGGGATTTTGATTGATTTCGAAGCATTGTAAAACAAGTTCGTTACTTTTTACTTCATCGAATCAAGTACGCTCACTCAGAACCTTATCGTTATTTGGAAAACTTAAATACTTAAACATACAATATATCATTTCTTTGTGTTTGCAATGCTTTTATATATCATAGAAAAATAAAAGTTATGTATATGTGTTAGCACGTGCCTCTGGACCTACGACGTATTATGTAATATGACAGTTGTGCAACATTACAGCAGAAAATATCCTTAACAGCGAAGATACTCAACTGATGAAACAGTGCATTCTAATATTGCTTCTATTTTTTTCCTTAACATAATAAACATTAAAAGTGAAACAAAAATACATAAATGTACAAATAAATACTTAAAAGACAGACAGACAATTTTCAAGAATTCTATCAATATGAAATTATATAGGGGGTCCAACCCCCTCATGTAATCCTGTATCCCTGTGTCAAGTTGTGCTGGTTTTTTTTTTCGAAATTAGATATGAAATTAGATGGGGTCCAACCCCCTCGTGTCATCCTGTATCACTGTGTCAAGTTGTGCTGATTAGGTAGTTTTTTCTGAAATTAGAGGGGGTCAAATCCCCCCCATCCCTTCATGATCTTCCTTAATTTTGAAAGATGAAATATATTCTGAAATAAAACTCATGTAAATTGTAAAATGGAAGAAAATTTAGAGAAATCAGTAGCAAACTAGTAAAACTCATAGTAAGGAAATAAACAACTAATTAGAGTGAATAATTCCAAGAGTAGTTCTGAATAATGTTTCCTTTTGAGTATAAATCATTAGACATAAGAAATTTTAAAATAATTCTGTAATGAAATTTGTTGTTTAAACAAATTCTCTGATGAATATTGGAAATAATTAAATTGCTTTGACTCGTACCATTACCATTCAGGAGCTGCATTAAATGTTATTAGAAAAGAAAGTAAATCTTGAAAAATTTTATATGTTCGTATTCTCAATTTTTAGCTTACCCCGAGCAGTGGCGACTTCTCCGTCTGGATGAGTCATTTTTTGCATAGCCGTGGGGGCGACGCCCACAGGTAAACTAATTGGCTGACCCAGAATGGTCGTACTAAGATCGCGACAAGAAACATTTCTTAGAAAACGAGGCCGAAGCTTGAGCCTAGTGTGGACGTAAAAATACATAAATAAAAACAGTTTTGTTAAACGATCACTGTGTCAAGTTTGGTGCTGATTGGTCAATAAATGCGGAAACGTATAAGGAACAGATATGAAATGATAGACATACGACCGAAAATTTTGTTTCCCGGACACACACACTTTACTTTATATATTAGATAACATAAGAAAAGTATGTTTAATAAGGTTCACTCTAAATAGGTAGTTTGCTCTGATAAGAAGTTATAAATAACTTATTTATGATGATTTTTATTATCATGTTCACTGCCTTATTATCATGTTCACCTTATATGACATAATTACCTCTGTTTTTTTACCAATTTACCAGAAATCAAGAATAAAAAATCACATGATAGAATGGTATGTTCTTGTTTTAATACTTTATCTAGTACTTAAATGTTTGAACAACCTACCTCCCATAAAGTTACTCCTTTCTTATTTGAACAGTTGTTTTAAATAGCACAATCGTACGCATACGGTTGTTTGTAATAAGACTACTATTACTAATGATTTTACAGATATCGTTTATGGACAAGATAAGGGTAAACCTATTATTGAGTAGCTTCTGGATATTGTTATGATTATTCTACAATAAAATTAGCAAGATCAGAGATTTTAAAATGGATTAGGATGGGGGGGGGGTCTCCGGTGGGACAGCGGTACTTATGAACGAATTTTTGGACCGGCTTTTAAGAACAAATGGACGAGCGTGTAAATAATGTGCAACGTATGTTACAATTTTACGGATTCCTATAACAGTGCTGAAGATTCGACTACATCTCACAATATCATGCAAATAACATTACAAAAGTTTCGTGTGTCAGTAGAAAACTACACCGAAGTTCACTTACGTCACTTGTAAGCATGAAACCTCGACTCTAATGCAAATAGAGCGTGTGATACGGCATTATGATCGTTTTAGATCTTTTTCTTGTAGCGAGAATAATGTGAAAAAAATATGAGAAAAACTACACGAGATATGTGACTCCGCATGCGTTGTTCAGAAAGTTCAAGCCGTTGTAGATGATTTAGCGTTATGGGAATCGTTCTCGTGGCAAGTATTGCGTCGTTAAATTCACTTAGAGATGTTGCATGACATCCGTAGTGTATCTGAATGTTATTATCAGATACATCCCACAATGCTGCATTTTCACTCTTAAATGTACAAGGTCTCTTCCGTGGAGAAAATGGAACTATTTATCATGTCTCTGTTGTCCTGATAGAGCATAACAGTTACTTCCGTTATCTTCCTTGGTCAACACAATCATCTGATCTCAATTCGGTTGAGCACCTTTAAGATTGACTCTACTCTATATTCATCAAGTGATTTTACTCGAGAACAGGGAACCACCAATAGAAAAAAAAATATTAAACTGATTTAAAGTCTACAAAACAAACAAGTATAAGGAAAACAAATTGTCGCTCAACAAAAAAGCTATGTAAGGCTGGCTACTAAACTTAAAAAAAAAAGGAACCAAATAAGATAGGGATTGAAGTGGACATACCACTTGATTCGGCTAATGATCAGATAGCAGACTAAGCCGTCTCAACTTTACATGGAGAATAAAATCCCTACCAACCTGGCTTCCTCACTTTGTCTATGGAAAGCTTGGTGTTTGAATAGAATCTCAGCTTTCATCATTATACCTTTTCTTTAGTAAATTTCAAAATACTACCTTTATAGCTACTTTACAATATAGTAATGTATTACGATTGGAAATTCTCGTTCTATTCAGTAATGTAAGGATTTTATTCCCCATGTAAAGTCAAACGGCTTATTCTGTCATGTGATCATCAGCCGGATCAAGTGATATGTACAATTCCATCTTTAACTTGTTTGGTTCCTTTTTCCAAGTTCAGTAGCCAGTCCTAATTTGTTTCACCTAATATTTGTTTGTTTACTATTTTTTATAAGATGACGTGTGTGGGCTACTTGGTTATACAAAGTATTCTAAAGCTTTATAAATTTTACATAATAATAAAAAAATAATAATAAAATAGGTAGTCAAAGATCGTGAAGACTGTTTTTCTCTATCAAATGCGCATGTTTTACTGACGTCACGACAGTTAAACTTTAAGCGTCCCGTATGTGACGTCATTTTAGTGTCTACTGACTGACTGATGGACAAGACACTTACTTTGTAGTGGTGCGAGTGGATAAAGCAGGTGATCCATCCAGGCGTCTTTCTACCCTCTTTCGGAGTAATTAAGGTAATATAAAATCAACTTAATCTATATAGTTGTTTTATGCGTCAAAAATATGAAGCAAAAATCCTTTTTTTTTCTCAGAGAATGTTTTATGTTAGTTAATCGATCTTTCACTTCTTATTATATAATATTCTGATTCTATGCCAGCTTTCCGTCTTCCAGTGGCCCAGTGGCAAGTCTTAGGTCTTATAACGCTAAAACTCAGATTTCGATACCGGTAGTAAGCACAGAACAGATAGCCGATTGTGTATCTTTGTGCTTAATAACAAGCAAAGAAACTAAGCCGACTACTACATCAATAGATGAGATTTCTTCAACCCGAACAATGTCGCGGTGATGAATCAACCTTAGCAGTGATCTTAATTAATAAATTTCAGAGTTATGTAAGCTTGGCAATAATCTTAATTAATATATTTCAGGGTTATGTAAGCTCTCAGATGACTAGATCTTTACATATTTATTTGTATTTCAGTAATAGACGTTCGATTTGCGTTAGACGACGAAAAATATACTTCTTGTGGAACTTACAAATACACTAATGTGGATAGTAACCAACGCATATAGATTATGAACTCATGAACTATTTACTGTGATGGTAATCACTACTATTATTGTTTTCAGAAAGTAACTTTATTGTACTACTAATAAAGTTAAAAGTATCATGAAAGTGATTATTGTTATATGAACGCCCCCAGTAGCACAGCGGTATATCTGCAGACTTACAACGCTATAAATCAGGTTTCGATATCCGTGGTGAGCAGAGCACAGATAGCCCATGGTGTAGGTTTGTGCTTATACTACAAACAAACAAGCTATATGAACAAATATAGAACGTCATATTAGTAGAACAAACTGGAGGAGCTCAGAGGACCCACTTAGCTTCAGATTGTTTTTTATCAGTAATCAAATGGAAATAAAAGGACGGAGTGAAAGTATTGGGAGTTTATCGACAACACATATGTGGACCATTCCTCAATTTTAAAAGTTAAAAAGTTCTTTACGTTGCTCATATATCCATGACATGTTTTGTAGTTGTTATTGTACAATAATTTGGAGTGCTCTTTTTTTTTCTCTCTTAATGTTCTAATGTCGTGTTTCTAGTTCTTTTCACATGAGTCATAACGATATCGGTAAAACGATTTTGGCATCCTTAACTGAAAGTTACAAGGAGATCGTTTGTGTTAAACAAATTAGTCCGCTTCGACACCTGCTCGAGAAGCAAACAGACTGGTTGAAATTTAATAAAATTTTAAACAGTCAGTAACATCTTGAATCAAATATATCTGGACCTCACTGAAAAGACAAAGAAAAAACTTTGTAAAAATAATCACTGGTATTTATTTAGAGACTTGTAATCTGTAAAGACGCTCAGGTGGCTGGTAGAATAGTTTATTGTGTTGATAAATTAATAAATTCAATCCTTAATTTATACAAGGGGTAGTTTTTTTAAATGCATATTAAGACGTTCTGTATAGCTGTGGATTATGATGAACGTAAAGCGACTACAGTGTTGTTAATTAAAATTCAACTGTTATTTTTTCAACAAACGTGACAATTCAAATATCATAAGATATATTCCTTTCATTTACTTAGCCAATCTTTTCTCTCCGTGTTCTAGAGATAAATCAGTTTTTTCTCTTATATTTATCAGCTTGTTACTTCTCGGATCATGAACGCTTGATTAACTTCAGTAAAAGTAATTTATAAATGTAACTGGTTAGCTCGGCAGCGACCGCGGCAGAACAAAAGTTCAATTATTTGCTTTGAACTTTCACAATATTTATTTTTTCCCCGCCACCCATGACACTGATTAAATGATTTTAGAGCCAGTGATTCCCGCCAGTTTTGCTTTTCCAATTCTTGCAAATCCAGCAAGGAACATTGTTAATCTTTGGATCTCCGACAGTTTCTTATTGAATTCGATTACGAAGAAAAAGCTTGCTTCCTTGTTATCTTGTATTGACATTAGATAAATACAACTAACAACTAAGGTTTATTTCGCCACTTGAATACAATAAAACGTAGCTCGGAATATCTGTTTACAGAGAAGCTTCGAGGAGCAGTGTCGTCTGTTTCAACGTACAGGACACAGGGAATTAAATTTTCTTAAAAGCAAAATTTACAATTTTTACGGTTTTGGTAATTCAAATGACAATAGGGCCAAGTTGTTAGATATATTCATATTAGTTACATGGTTTACGTACTGTTAAACAGAGACAAAATCACGATTTACGAGCTTATTCTTTCCATATATATATATACATGTATATGTGTGTGTGTGTGTGTGTGAACAACCACATACCACCGGGTACGTGGTGTTGGTGAAGGTAGATCGTCACGTATACATAAAGGGGGGAAGTACTTTGTTCAAGAACAATACCCCACCTTTAATATACGTAAATATATAACTTCTAGCGTGACACCTCAATTTGTTATTTGTGAAGTTCATGCACATCTCAAACATATAACTTAAATTATAGCTCATTAAGAAAGCATAAACAATCTCAACACTACACATAAAGAGAATGTTAACAGTATGTTTTTAAATCTTGAATAAGCAAGATGTAGTATGAAATATTTTCAGATAATAGGTGGTAAGTAATTTATTCTGCCTGATTTACTAAAGAACAGCTAAAAATGTTGAACTATCAAAAAGACAATAACTAGTGTTTTAGTAAAAGATGCTATGAAACACATAAATTTTGACCGTAGTCTGAATCAGTAAATATAAATATAAACTTGTTTTATTGTCCATCGGTGGGTCAACGGTACGTTCACTGACTTACAACGCTAAAATTCGGGGTTCGATTCCCCGCAATGGACAGAGTGCAGATAACCCATCGTGTAGTTTTGCACTAAAAAAAGCAACAACTGCTACTTAATTATCGAGTGCATTTGCTACGTTTTATTAAGAATGGTAACATGTTAGTTATCTGTTCATTACAAATCAGTTTACAAAAATTGTTGGTTTTTTTCCCCATAAATTCACCTTAATCTACAGCGCTTGCGCATAACATTTGTTACATGCAATATCCGCCGTGCAATTTCGCCACCAATTAATACGTATCTCTTCTACGACTAACCTTGATGAAGCCGCAGGAGCGAAACGTTGGCTAAAATAGAGTTTTCATCATTATCCGGAGAGTAAAGTTCGATTTATTTTTCTAATTTTGTTGCTAAAATATCGTATAAGCATGCTGGAAGACAGGGAGGTTACCCCTCTTTTATAATTGTATTGTTCGAAAATAAATCCAAAATTGAGTCAAAAACAAATATCTATTAATCTGTACATATACATATATTTATATGATGGTAAAAATCCTGAAAAAAAAACGAGCAATTTGCTATCATAAGTAATTATATATTCGTAAATATCTAAACTTACTTATCTTACAGGGTCATGTATTTTCCTTATTCGCCTTTAATTGTTATTACTAATTTTATTAAATGTAAAGTTTCAAGGCAGCTCAGCATAAAGCTACAGAATGGGCTATTTGTGTTGTGCCAATTACGGGTATCGAAACCCGAATTTTTAGCGTTATATAAGCTCTCTGACTTAACGCTGAATTATTGGGAGACGAAAATGTATTTATCAGAACTTTTGTAAGCAAGTTAATGTGATAATATGTTTATTTTTTTTCTAAGGAAATTGATCTTTGCCCTTGTGCTGTTATTGTTTAAATGAAATTACTTATTTTTTTCGGGTTTATCTAACAATTTGTGAACAGCATGAAAACTTAACGTCATTTTTGTTAAGTGTGTGAGAAACCGTCATCTGCTACGTAATGAACTTTCCGTTTTATCAAAGATTCTCCATAACAACATGAGTAATACTTAATCAACTGGTGGTGAATTCGTCTCATGTAAACAACTTAAGTCTTCTAAAGACTGATCCGATAATTTATAGGCTAGTACAGAATATTAAGTTTAAATATTGTTTTAATTAAAAGAACACACACGCAAATTGGAAAAATAACAACAACAACAAATCTTTCATTTTAATGGCTCATGTTGAATAACAACGATAATAATCTGAGTTCCAGGCTATATATTTGATTTCTTTATATCTATAATAACAAGTTAAATTGATAACATTGTTAATGTATGGATTATAATATTTGTTTTCAAAATTACCTTTGTTTGTTTGTTTTTGAATTTCGCGCAAAGCTACACGAGGGCTATCAGCGCTACTCTTGGGCTACTCTTTTACCAACAAATAGTGGGATTGACCGTCACGTTATAACGCCCCCACGGCTGAAAGGGCGAGCATGTTTGGTGAGACAAAAAATTACCTTTAGGTCATTTGTTTTGTCTCAGTGTCGTCAAACTAGTGTAGTATATATATATATATATTAATAAGTATTTATGTGTATGTTTGTTTGTTTGGAGTTAAGCACAAAGCTACATAATGGAATATCTGTGCTATTGGGGAGCATTTATGTGTAAATTGGATATTAGGTTAACTTAATCTAATTTTGTTTATTATTTTAATACAGTATTTTATCTCAGAACTTGCAGTGCATTCTGGACGTACTTATATATTTTAACAATAATATTAAGCTTAGAAGAAAAAACAACCTTTACTTTCCAGATAATATTACAAAAAAACTTTCTATTTCAGTCAACGTTTCGCCATTGCGGCTTCATCAATGCTAGTAGTACAAACAATGATAATATATCTTTTTAACTCTGTTGATAGATAACTCTGTTGTATCACTGAAACTTCAAATTAAATAGTATTTTTACGTCTAATCAATCAGAGGGAGTAAAAAAAATCCTTCATGTATATCCTAACGCTTATTAAAGGCTGTTATTTGATTTCTATAGAGTCAAATGTAATACAACATGAAGATATGACTAAAAATAGTTGAAATATTCTTCATTTTTTTCTTACTCAAAGTTTTTTTCGCTGTAAGTCACTTAGGATGAGGCCCTTTATCGATATTAAAGACCCATGCCAGTTGGATTGGAATGCCAAATAGTGTTCCCTAATATTATATTTACATATCTAATAAACTAATTTATTCGTATGGTGTGTAATACAAGAAACTGGAACACATAATTACTACTCTTCATAATATTACTTGAACTACTTTCAAACATTTCACTCTTCTCTGACCTACAACAGGTTAGTAAAATAAGGTTATTACCATTCAGTGATATATCGTGTTATAGCTTGTAAAGTCTTTTTTAAACACATCTTTAACACTTGGGCTTCAAATAAAATTATACCATCCTACTAAAAGTGTCCAAAAGTCCCTTGTACATGTGCCATTCAGCCACTCTGCCACCGAGCTAAAGGGGTATAAATAAAAATAAACATTTACTAGTTAAATTAGTAATATATAAGAATCTTGAACTACGTGACGAAATATTACATATTACAGGGATTGTAGAAGGTCGATAAGTGTGATTACGACAATACTTAATCAAGCATAATCCACTGTTTCTATGACAACTTCAAAAGTATTAAGAACTTAATTACAGAACGAGAAACGTTAAGTTCAGCTGAAAGAATTGTTGACTTGTGAAAACAATTACTTGGTAGGAATGTGATAACTGCTTTAAATTACCCTTTCAGCAAGTTTGTAGTCATTTTACAGCATATAACTTGCCAACATTTAAATGCTCACCATTTGTGAGAACTGTTTAACGTTCAGAGAATTCTAAAACTTATATCATAATTTTTCAGTTTTCATTCATTTACTACCTCACAATGCCACTCACACGTAGCTTAATAATAATTTCTGAACATGTGCTACTTACGCTAAATAGTTGCGTTCAGCATCGTTGGAAAACCAGAAAAATATTTCAAACATGACAACGGTCTTTTACATTGTTTATACCATTGGGCTGGCCACTTTATCTTCTGAAATACTTGCATGTTTAAAATAATGTTTTATCAAATGTGGTATCAAAACCATGGTTTTATTCTACATATTTCAAAATGAGTTGTTAAATATTCAATAAACAAAAAAATCATAATTTAGGGGGAAAAATTATAAATATGTTTGCAACAGAATATAATTATAATTATTTCTTAGTGTTTCATGGTTTATATTCTATGAGATAATTCGTCTTTAAAAACGAAAAAAGTAAAGTTATTGGTTGAAAGCCTTTAGCTTTCTTGAAGAAAAAAAAAAGTATAATTTCTAGAAATCAACGTAACTTAACGGATATTTGGAAGACATACAGAAGGCAAGACAGAGGTTTAAGGGTTATGAGAAAATGTATTTTCTTTTCAGCATTCTACTTCTGTTTCAAGAATTGGATAGTTAAGCGATTAGATTTAGCAAGACTTTATCTTATCAACGATAAAGGATTTCAGTTCACGAGATATGATCATTGGCAAAAACAATCCTGTTAGTATTTATATAGTTTCATTTATAAAGAACTAGAACTTTTGGTTAGATCTTCTAATTCTAATGCACAGTCTTGTTTCAATAAAAATATTCATATATTTACTCTTACTAAGTCAATTCTAAACACCTCTGAAATTTCCAACATCGTAAATTATTTTTCAACATTTGTTTGTTTGTTTTTGAATTTTACGCAAAGCTACACGAGGGCTATCTGCGCTAGCCGTCTCTAATTTAGCAGTGTAAGACTAGAGGGAAGGCAGCTAGTCATCACCACCCACCGCCAACTCTGGGGCTACTCTTTTACCAACGAATAGTGGGATTGACCGTCACATTATAACGCCCCCACGGCTGAAAGGGCGAGCATGTTTGGTGTGACGGGGATTCGAACCCGCAACCCTCAGATTGCGAGTCGAACATCCTAACCACCTGGCCATGCTGGGCTTTTCAACATTTACTGGTATAGTAATAACTGCGAATTATACACAGTCTAAAAAATAAACAAATGTAGTTTAATGTAGCATTCTTAAAAAGTATAATTTATATGATAAACAAAAAAGTGTGTCTTTATATATATATATATATATGTATATATAAATATGTCACACTCATACATTTATATATGAAATAAAACAGTTGTAATGAGATTAAAGACTAAAGAAAAAATGGCTTACTCATATGAGAATCTCCGTAGACTTGATGAAACGTTGATTGAAATATAAAAAAAGTATTAATGAAACGACGTATAGTCAAACAAAACATAGGGAGAACAAATAAAAAACTCGTAATGGAAAATAACAAGTCGGGATTAAGCCATCTAGAAGTATCCTTCCCTTTCACTGCACCAAGCTCAAGTGACAACTGCTACATTCAATAACTTATTATAAAAGTAACGCAAAGATTACCCAGTGCAAAGAAAGAGAAATGAAAACACAAATATTAAGCTTGAAAGAGAACAAAACGCATTACAGTATACACACTTACATGGTGGTAATCTACTGAACTTTACAAGTTTACTCTGGAAGTCTGAAGCTATGTATAAAGCAAGTCTTTTTTTTTTTAATAGCATGAAACGTTACAAATAAGTCCTAAACAAGATAAACACTGATAATCTGATCGGCTAAGAACTGACCCAGTGTCATAGCGAGCCAAGTTTGATCCCCAAAATGCTATATCACAAATCACAACATTCTTAAACCAATATACATAAATACACACACACACACACACATATATATATATATATATATACAAACACTAAGGCCAAAGAAAAAAAAGAATTGCACAAAAGACAGAGCCAAGTAAAACCTGGGGCACAAACTACAATGTCCACTAGTAAATCATCTATTTATCTCTATGTTCGATAAATATACCTGGATTTGCAATATTATTCATGAACAAACTTTAATTATTCCGTGTTTCTTTATGTGTGAACCACGTGTTAAAATTATATTTTGTAATTAGTAGCAGATAGTTTTAATTACTTTGATACAGTACTAGCAACTCAGAGAAGCTTCCCTGTATATATCTGCAGTGTTCATTACTTGAATCAATACAAACCGATCCTTTCAAGCCTCAAACTTAATGATGATCTCTTGGAAAAGTTTCAAAGTTTGTAGTTAAAAATAAAAATAAAACTTATTACGTGTTGGAAAAAAAAACTGTTAACTCAAGGTGTAATTTTTTCTTTTTTGCTATTCGCACTCAGACATCTTTGATTAAACTTTCTTTAAATTATGAACGAATAGTTAGTTTTTTAGAATACTCATCTTGTTAGAAAAATTGGATTAGTTTAGGAAACAAATGTTAATTTTGTCTTTGATATTCTATTATACAGTCGTAATTAATATTCATCTTTAATTACTTGATCTTTCATTACTTCAAATATTTCGTCTTCAATAAGATATTATTCCTTAATTAACGGTTGTAAACCCCTCTAAAATTATCGATCCCCGATTTCTCTTCTTCCCTATTATCAGTCACTTTAAAGGCCATTTTTCACACAGTGCTGGCTTGCTCCAACGAAGAAGTAAAACAGCTACATTCTTTTTTGACGTTAGTTAAGGACTTCGACCAACTAGAAGAATTCCAAGTGTTCTTAATATAAGATGATCGTCAGCTCATATCTTAAGAGTATTGAAAAAAAGACGGGTAAATATAGCGCATTAATATTATTAGATTTGTTCTCTTACGGCTAAAATTTCGTATCTCCAAAAAACCAAGTGTCTATTGCAGTATATTAAAAAGGGAGTTAGTAAATTTATAATTGAAGTTATAAGTTATCTAAAAAAGTTTTCAATACAACTAAAAAACAACAAGAAGTCCAAGATCTGCCAGCGGCCGTTATTCTTAATAATGTATAATTTTTTCAGTTATTTAATTTTTTTTACCAAGGTTTGTACATAATTTACAGTAAACTAAAATCTGAAACGGAAACTCTGCTCTAGTGTACCTAGCGGCTTGTGTTTTCACACTTGTATAAGAAATATTTTACATTTGTTCTTGCCATTGGATAGTTTGATGTGTATACTTCTGATGTGATACCGATAATTAATCCCTGTGAATATCACTTAACGAACTTAATATTTCATGTATCTTGCTAGTGTGCCATGAAAGTCATCTTAGTAAATTTCGATATTTTATAGGGGCGCTAATTGAATCTAATAAGTAAACAGACGTTATAAGAGACAATATTATATGCTCTATATCTGCCTAAGGGCCATTAGATCACGAGAAATTTCATTGGAGAAGAGATACTTCAATAGCTTCCATAAGAGACGTCATACACTATTTTTTACCTCAAATTGCTATGTCAAGACCATCTGGATAGTAGAGTTTCGACCAATACTAGTTTTGTCATCCCTGCTAGGTCACTCGCAAAGAATAATGCTAAAAAAATATAAAAGCTTTTCGGTAATACAGTCTAAGATATTTGTCTGATGCTAGTATACTTTTAAGTATGAAAATGCTAGTATGATTTTTAATAAAGTTTCTATAATAAAAGTCTAAAAGTAAAGAACGTAAAAATGAAGAATATGGTCACTTTCAGACGTTTTACTTCTTTCAAAATGCTATGTAAAAAGACACCAGTGTCATTTAAAATAGCATTCTTTAGCAGTGAAAAAAATCCAAGAATATCCATTTTAACTAATATTGAATGTTTGGTGACCTTTCTGTCAGAACAGGATAAAAAAAGCCGATTTTATTGACCATAAAGTGAATTCCGTTGAAACAAATGTAGTAATTTACTATTCGTACTTTACGATAAAAATGATGACAGATACATGTTGTGTGTCATACATTCTACATTACATAGTTTCTCATAGTCACTACAAATCTGAATAAGTTCATATTCGTATCATTTCATAGTT
>NW_013665689.1:809381-833004 GCF_000517525.1 Limulus polyphemus
TATTTATTCCGTATGTTACCGTTTTACATCAGATTATAGTGTTATTTATTCCGTATGTTACCGTTTTACATCAGATTATAGTGTTATTTATTCCGTATGTTACCGTTTTACATCAGATTATAGTGTTGTTTATTCCGTATGTTACCGTTTTACATCAGATTTTATTTAGTCGTTGCTATAAACTGATCCAAGTGGTTCAGCGGTAAATCTGAAAGTTAATAACGCTAGAATCCAGGTTTCAATACCTGTGAGGAGCACAACACAGATATTCTATTGTATAGCTTAGGTGCTTAACAACAAACAAACAAAACCTGTTTTTATCTCTTGATTTTCACAAATAGGAACTGATAAACCTTTACAGATCCAGTATGTTATTTTACGACAGTTCTTCCATAGCACCAGTGGCAACCATGTTCTTCTTTTAATTTATTCATATTTAAAAAATCACATAATTCCACATTATCTGTGCTACATGCTCATGTATTTTAACTAATCCACCTTGAACATTCCCTGGTGTTAATCCTTCCAAGGGCAAACTGCTTATATATATAAAAATACATAGGCTACTTCATGCTCAAAAATATCAAACTAAGGAACGAAAGCGACGTTATAAAGCATAAATTAAAACACTATTTTAATATAATAACATGTTTCGGAAGCTTCTTTATAAAATCCAATGTCATCTTTAACTATTTAGTAAGAGTATTTATTATATAACCACTATATTTTCATAAAGAAGCATTTTTTAATGTCATTGCTAATTCATTGAGAAATAACCTTTCCATATAAGGCTTAACCCTAATCATTCATATAGATTTATAATATCGTATCTATTCTTTAATATTTCTAACAATTCACGTCTATTTCTCTAATAAAACGTTTAAAGCAGTGCAATAGTTTTAGCAACATTCTAATTGATAATATGGTAATTTTTCATTCTGTGATAGGACAAAGCACATTTTTCCGTTTCTTCAATTTTTTTTGTAATGATTTTTGTGTTCTTTTATTCTCGTTTTCACTCTCGATATTGGATAAATTAAATCGTTTTTATATTTTGAATTTTGTTTATTCCTCTGTATAAAATGTTTCATAACTTGTTCATAGGGTTGAAAGCTACACTAACTACCATTATTTCAAGTAAGTTATTGATTTTATTAGAAGCTTTAGGATAGTAATTTAAATATATCATTTTTTTTTCTTTTATTGTTATTTTTTGTTTTCATTTAGGTATTTGTTTCTTAATTTTGAAGCATATTTTTGTTAATCTTCTTATTTTCATAACATCGATTCAAGATAATATTTTTCGCGAAAGTCAGTTCTTTAGCGTTAACCTCTTCTTCTGAACAGATGTTTAACGATTTCCAAGTCGTAGTTTTAAAAAGGTCTGTTTTCCAAGAGGAAGATTGATTTGATTATATATATATATCGCAACAAACGTATGCTATTAAGCTTTCTATAGACTTCGGTTTTAGGGTTACAATGAACGTCATGTATAATAACACATCAAGAAATGGCCACTGGTTTTTATGTTCTAATTCATAAGTGAATTGACTACTTGGATTTAAAATGAACATAATGGAAAGTGTTCTAATCAATCTAACTTATTCGAACACGTCATAATATTATCCTTAAATCCAACTTGATAGGTGATTTTTGAAACATTCCTTTTTAAAGTTATCAATGGAAATATCACTTAGGGTCCAGCATGGCCTGGTAGTTAGGGTACTCAACTCGCAATCTGTGGGTCGCAGGTTCGAATCACCGTCACATCAAACATACTCGCCCTCTCAACCGTGTTGGCGTTATAACGTGACGGTCTCCTCACTATTCATTGGTAAAAGAATAGCCCAAGAGTTGGCGGCGGTGGTGATGACTAGCTGCTTTCCCTCTAGTCTTACACTGATAAATTAGGGACGGCTAGTGCAGATATCCCTCTGTATCTTTGCGCGAAATTCATAACAAATATCACTTAAAAAATGTCATAAAATATTTTTACATCTTACTGATATTAAAGTTTATTTAATATTCACTGGAAAGACGAGATCGAATATCTTAAAAAAGACACTTTTTTATTATCTATATTCCAAGAAAAGCGGAATTCCTTTCACTCCTGGGAAGAGACTTATATACTTTACTCTCTTATTTTCAAGGAAAAAAAATATGTATGTGTTTCAGTATTGCCCTCTAGCGGCACAGAGGCATGTCTACGAACGTACACTGCTAGAAACCGAGTTTCGATACTCGTGATAGGTAGAACACAGATAGCCCATTGTGTAGCTTTGTACTTAACTACAAACAATCATTTCAGTATTTTCTAACAAATTCCTTATCTGTTGCTTAATATCAAGTGAAATGATATAATTACAATTTTAATGTTTTATGAACATCATTGGAAAATTTTACGGTGCTTTTATTTCTAATGTAATGTGAACATTTGTAACCAGTAGTCATGAAGCGGTAACAAAGACGTAGGACCATTAAAATGTTTTATACGTTAATACGGACTTCCAGTAAAAACAACATTTTATGGCAAAATAAATGAAACAATTTTGAGAAAACCCGAAGCTGCTTCTTTGCAGTAATGATTTCTAAGAATATGACTAAGGATTAGCTTTAACTGGTTACAACATCAATAATGGTTTTTCCTTTTAAACTACGATTAATAAATGATACGACTAATTCTAGGTGATTAAGAAAATATCTTATTATTTTGCACTTATACAAGAGAAAAAATAATCACATTTTAATAATGAAAAATTCGAAAACACATAGTCTCTTATTAGCATAAAATTACAACAAAATCAGTTCACCAAGTCATTGTAATCTTGTTTATGATCACCGTGTTTTTCAACTCTGACTTTATCTCCGGGCCCCACAGTGGTACAGCGGTATGTCTGCGGACTTACAACGCTAGAATCCGGGTTTCGATACCCGTGGTGGGCAGAGCACAGATAGCCCATTGTGTAGCTTTGTGCTTAATTACAAATAAACAAACAATTTATATCCGCTTTGACCAAAATCTTCCATATATGACCCAAGAAAATTGTAATTTCAAATTATGTTTCATAAAAAGGTGAATTATAAATACTGTTTGAACAATCATCTATTCCAAAGCAGTTCATTAACATGCCATTTGATGTATCTCTGTCAGACCAGTTATATTTTTTATGAAATTTCTTGTTTCATTGCTCTTGTTTATTTATCGAACAAAATACTACTTTCTTCCCTGAAATCGTCCCGTGTTTCTTGAAATTCACCATGCGTACAAAGTTAATCTTGGAATTTTATTTCACTATTCGAAATGTATGGTTCGCAGTCTATTTTTATTTCATTTACTGTTATTTATTCTTTATATATAATAAATATCACTTTATTCTAACCGTTCCTACTTATAAATATAATAATGCATTGTTTAATCATTTGGTTACTATCGCTGTTTACGATATTTTAGGCCTTAATACCAATAATATCTCACAAGGTTTGTCCAGCTTTGAAGTCTTAGGTTAGCTCTAAATCCATATGCTAAGCCAACAATGCATAATTATCTTTATAGTAAAAAACACAATAATGAATTCAAAGTAATAACAATAAATGTATTAAATATTCCTACCGTCACTGTCAACAAAGGCTACAGAGATGAAACAACTTATGTAAGGATCATATAATTAATCGTCCTCGCAATTTATGTAACAGGCAAACAAGGTAAAATAGCTTAGTAATAAAATTGGCATAATATTTGTAATGAATTTCATTAATAAAATTAATGAAAATAAATTATTAGACATTCTAACCAATTTTGGCAACGAAAGCAAATCTAAAGAAAGAGTAAAGTAAACTTAGTTTTTTGATACTATCAACAATCATTAACGTTCACTTTATGGACTGCTGTATGTTTGAGTTAACTACCTATTAATTCGAATACTACACCTTATATAGTGTGGTTATTTTCTTTGGTCTTGTTTTTTTTTTGTTAGGCAACAGTCATTAATTTTTACACAATTGCTCTCTCTCGTTCTCGTCTTTTCAAACAAACATACGAAAAGTGTAGAGGACGACGTTTCGAAAGTCTTCCGCCTTTCGTCTTTCGAAACGTGATCCTCTACACTTGTACTTCTACAACAGGCAGTTGCCGTCCATTCAACAACGTTTCATCATGAATACTCTGCCTAAACAATCTATCAACATTTTATAAAAGTGGTGTGCATTTTATGATTCTCCAACAATGCACCCTCATTTATGAAGCATATATAGCTATAAAGATAAAGATTTTAGACTTTTGTTATAAGGACATCTTAATATTGTGCTAAATGTCACCGCCTGCTCGCCAATGTTAAACTATTGTTATATAAAATAAGACAATATTATGGCCTTACGATAAAATTATAGCAAGGTGAGGCGATCAAAACAGCTGCTGAACTGGGTGTAAGTTGGCACTGAAATAGGTAGCTCTGAAATCGATTTAACAGAATGAAATTCCTTAGTTGTACTTAATTGGTTCAGAAGCAGTGACTGTCTCTGATGTCTTTAAAAATGTTATAGAACTGTATACTAGTGAACTGAAATTATGGTTAAATTAAATAAACTAGATATTTAATTTAATATTTAATATCATCAAAAAGATTTAATGGTTTTATTAGTTTCCGTTAAACAACTTATGTGACTCTAATTTCTCTGTTCCCCAGTGGCACTGCGATATGTCCGCAGACTTATATTGCTAGAAACCGGGTTTCGATACCCGTGGTGGACAGAGCACAGATAGCTCTTTGTGTGGCTTTGTACTTAATAACAAACAACAACCAATTTATCTCTTAATGTTGTTTTCATATGTCGGTGAAATGGTGAAGGAAATGATATAATTCTATATGGAAAGTTTTTAACCAGAATTATAAAATATTTAGCCCTCGTGTAGCTTTGCGCGAAATTCAAAACAAACTGTTGAAAACTTCCTTTCAACAATCAGGCTGTCAGCTAGAAATAAAATCTGAAGTCAGTAGAAATGAGCTTGTTTGTAGAGAAAGTCAGTCAGTAACAACATTAGAAGTCAGCAGTTTTAAATATTAATTTTATGTACGGTAGGTAACCATAGAAATATCCGAATATCTGCAGGTAAGACAGTTTTTGTGAAAGTAGAAATACTTCCCTACATTTCATTATAGTAATACCATTTTTATGTTATAATCTGTTGTGTCTGGTACAAGTATTTGTACAATATTACCTACTAGCTGGAGTACCCGTCCCCTGGACGGAAGTTATGTAAATTAATAATTAATGAAAAGTTATCTTAGAACATGAAAAAGTTGCTTTCCTTGTATGTAATTGTAAAAAACGCCCATAAAAACTGCAAAACATAAAATGTGAAACCATGTATCTCCGCATGGACCCAACAGACCTCATGACAAATTTGGTGAAGATCCATCAACGGGAGGGGAAGTAGTGATAAAAAAACGTCCATGAAAACCGCAAAATGCAAAACTGAAACTTTGTTTGTATCTCCCCATGGGCTCAATGAACCTCCATACCAAATTTTGGTGAATATTCGTCTACAGGAGGCGAAGTAGTGATAAAAAACGTCCATGAAAACCGCAAAATGTAAAAACTGAAACTTTGTTTGTATCTCCCCATGGGCTCAATGAACCTCCATACCAAATTTTGGTGAATATTCGTCTACAGGAGGCGAAATAGTGATAAAAAACGCTCATAAGAAACGCAAAATTTTAAATGCAAAACTGAAATTTTGTGTGTATCTCCCCATAAACCTAATAAACCTCCACAACAATTTTGTTGAAGATCCATCCACACTCTGTGAAGTAGTTACATGGACATTCAACAGACAACAGATAGTATTATTGCATTTATATAGATTCAATCGATGGAGAATTACCTTCAAAGCCCAGTGTTTTCTTTCTGGATCAACCATAAAATGTTTATTAAACAATTCTGGTTGTAAATTTTGATAACTTGACGAAATTTTAAGGTGAACCTTAAAGACTATGTACTTATGGCAAAAGGAAAGCTTTCCACTTTTCCAAACCTGTAGGGGAGATTCCAAGATGTTTGTTGCACGTTCAAACTGACTGAGTTGAAAAATAAAAGCATATCAATAAAAAACGAATGCAAACAGCATTTTCTTCCCAAAGAGAGACTTGATCTAAAGAAAACAATGATGCAATAAATGATAATTAATCAATTGGAAATTTAATCTTTATCTATATATATATATATATATATATATGGGCTTTACTATAAGAATTTGTATTTGTGTTTTTTTTAGTTTCGCTCAAAGCAAATCGAGGGCTATCTTCAGCAGAGGGAAGGCAGCTAATCAACACTAGCCAGCAAAAACTCTTGGGCTACCTTTATATCAAAGAATAGTGGGACTGACCGTCACATTACAACGCCCCCACGGCTGAAAGGGAAAGCATGTTCGGTGATGGAGATTCGAACCCGCGACCCGCAGATTGCGAGTCGAGTGCTCTAACCACCATGTGGTGTCAGGCCAGGAATTTGTAAGATTAATATGCTGTTTATAAATTTTCATTTCTTAGAACAGCTTTGAAAATTGAATTTTTATGTTATGATTGGGAAATCTCCTTCAACAGACTAACTGAGCTATATTACAATTAGAGGAAACACTGAAAAGTATAAAAACAATTGTTACCAACGTATTTTCAGGCCACAAAATAAATTTGTAAAAACGTTTTACAATGGAATCCATTTTTAGTTTATACACAGAGCCAGAAAGCTTTTATACATGACAATATTGTCACAAATCTCAAAAGTGTTAAGAACTTCGAAAAAAAAGTAGACAAGAAGTCAAAATTGGAAAGTTGTGCTCTGACAGTTTTCTTTTCTTTCAACTCAGAAGGTGCAGTCTTTAACGCTTAACTGTGTCAATTATTGATGCATGTTAATGTGAAAGTTTTACTAATCTTTCTCCATAACTAGATTACAAGCTGATGTTTTGTAGATTTGGTAGAGTTGTAAAAAACGTTAAACATGTCACCGTGCTGAAAACGTTCACTTGTGGCTGGAATCTAAGAGGAATGTTTTTAGAGAGAATTATGGTAACAGGGTTGAAAGAAGGCTAGTGGAACATGTATTAAATGTATGAATATTGGGAAAATTTAATAATTTTATAATATATACAGTAGTTTTCATAGAAGAGAATAACATGCTTTTCTTAGCTGATATTTCTTTCATGAATGGATTATTATATAAAGTTTTAATCTGTAACTAATTCCTTGAAATCATATAAATAATTTATATTATGAACCCATTATTTCTTTTCAATATTATTCTGTAATTAAAAATAATAGTGTACCCAATTATATATTTTTCTCTATATATTAAGACTTCACCTGTACAAACTGGAACTATCCAAGTAAAATGGGCCCCCCCCAGTGGCACTGCGGTATGTCTGCGGAGTTACAACGCTGGAATCCGGGTTTCGATACCCGTGGTGGGCAGAGCACAGATAGCCCATTGTGTAGCTTTGTGCTTAATTACAAACAAACCAAGTAAAATGGAATTAATAATCTTTGGAAATTATATACTTTTTTTGTTTTAAATTCTAATGCATATATTCTAAATCTTTATTAAATAGCTTACGTAAAATATTTCGTGATGTCATTTAGCTATCAATTTATTTTAGCTATTTTACCAAATGTTTTAATGTTAACTTCACACTAATCTATACAAAAATGTAAAGAATCAACCAATCTATTAAGAAAGTAAAATTATTCATGTAATATTGCTATTTCAGTAAAATTTTGAGTACTCGTGTGTCACTCCCAAGATCTTTAATGTACATAGATTTAAACTGTTAAGAAATTTGGGTTGGTTTGAATTTTGCGCAAAGCTACACGAGGGCTATCTGCGCTAGCCGTCCCTAATTTAGCAGCGTAAAACTAGAGGGAAGGCAGCTAGTCATCACCACCCACCGCCAACTCTTGGGCTACTCTTTTATCAACGAATAGTGGGATTGACCGTCCCATTATAACAACCCCTCGGAATTCGAACCCGCGACACTCAGATTGTGAGACGAACGCCCTAGCCAAGTTTGAGCAGGATATTATGTATTTTTTTAGGTCAGTTGATTAAAATTCTATATTCTTTATAGTAAATTAAGCTATTAGATTTTTATACAGTTGCTCTTAAACTGTATAGAATTCTACATAGTAGTCTATATGTAATTCTGTGAAGCGTGATTTATAGAATGATATATGGAATGACTAAAGAAAAATATAATATTTCTATACAGTTTGATAGTCATTTTTTAGAAAGTGTGTTTATTGAACTTTATAGAGATTTGGTTATTTTGTCTATAGAAATGATGTATTTCTATACAGTCTATGTTTAAAACAAAACGTAATGGATTATTATAAATTTTCACAAAAAATAAATACGAAGAGTTTACGTTCTTCATCATTTTCTGTTTGCGAAAGGAAACCTTTTACTTTTGCCACACACACACACACACACACACATATATATATATATATACCTTACATTATTTTAACATAGCCATCACTTATTTATATACAATGCTCATAGAACAGTAATTACAAGCATTCATTGCAGCATAATATAAACAGTTAACAAATGACGTTATTCTCTTCCTTCCAATTAGCGACATTTTATAGAACAATATACAGTTAACACATGACGTTATACTCTTTCTACCAATTAACGACTTTTTGTAGAACAATGTAAACAGTTAACACATGACGTTATTCTCCTACTTCCAATTGACGACTCTGCTCGAAAATAAAATATACCATAGCTTTGAATTGATTAGTATGCTGTCAATGCTCTGGGTGCTTCTGACTAGGTGTCTTCAGTCTTGTCTGTCAATTCAAAATAGCCCATATATAGCTTAGCGTAATTTTGCGGAACATATAAATCCATTTACGGTTTTGTTTCTCTTAAATCCTATACATTTACCAACTTCTTCATAAACAAACTGTTAAGTCAAAAATTGCACAGCTTTAGTTTTTGTAAAATAAGTTTTCCTCTGTAAATATCCTAATTCTGAGACAACTTACTCGATTGCTACTGTAGTACTTTGGCCAAAATAACAACTACAAAAACTACAACTACTTTCCTTGCATGACAGATTTGTAAGTCAATAAAATGACAACACATCATTCAATCTTGGTTGTGAAACAAACTCGATCCGAGTGAATGTTACAACCAACAACTATATATCGTCTTCGGGAAAAATGATCCGATCAAGTACATTCGAACTACTTGTAAACGATCGTTTTCGGTACAAATTGTGTTGCTTCGAAAAAATCGAAATGGATTTTATGCAATCTTGTTTTAGATTTATTCAATTGCTCTCTGAAGTCATAAATTAAAGATAATTGTCATGTATAGATAGATTATCTGCGATTAAAGTTGAGATTTTTTTATTGGCCATGTCTTATAGAAGAATTGAATAGAACACGATTCTTCAATATAAGCAATAAACTAGTATTTTGAAAATCTCAAAAGAATAAGGTAAACTTAACTCCAATGTTATGTGCTTTTGCACACCCAGATCGTTCATCCTGTGTTATCAAATCAAACAAATTGAAATAAATCAATCCCTTACTGCATACAATGAGTAACTGTATATACTAAAGTTATTCTCATACATAAAATTGGTTTAAAACATTTTATATCCGCCCGTGTATGCTATTTTTTTTTATATTATAATTGGAAATATCAAAGACCAACAAAACAATAAAAAAAACATAAAATTGCATGATTTTAAAACTTCTTAATCAACCTTACATGTTTGACAACCCTGGTTTGACATTATCTAAAGATTTTTGTATCATATCAATCCACATTTTTTGGAATATTCTAACACAATTTCCTGAAGAGTCATTACTTCAGTTGCCATGGTTTCTTCCAGCTGTTTTGATATATGTTGCACTTCGCAAGAAAGGTTCGGTTTTACGTGACGCTTGTAGAAACTAGTTTCTTGCTTACAATATTATTTCGTTTTGCTGTA
Source organism: Limulus polyphemus (assembly GCF_000517525.1). Lineage (NCBI taxonomy): Eukaryota > Metazoa > Arthropoda > Merostomata > Xiphosura > Limulidae > Limulus > Limulus polyphemus. Next base: position 819,382 of record NW_013665689.1, read on the forward strand.
AGTACCATTTAGTATCTTAACGACATGCGGGGCGGTGCCAAGAGAACTCACTACAAATCTTAATGAACCTCAGTCCTTTTACTTGGCAAAGGAAGATCATTTCAGTCTCTGAAGTCGTAGGTTTTACTTATATATATATTATTGTCAAAAGAGAAATTAAGGTATATTTTCTTTAAAACAACCACGTGCAGTAAGAATATGAAAGTTTCTGAATTACAACCATAACTTCAAAAAAGGTGGATGACTGTTGGTTATAAAATGAAATGGTTGGGATCAGTCTATTTAATTTTGATTAAAAAAAACAACACCTTTTGCGTTTTTGTTAATATTAAAATAAGAGTAGCATTTCCATAAAACATTAAATTCTTTCACTGGAGTTCATACAAAACAGAATACGTTTAATTATGACCGCTAGCATTTCTTTTAGTTAATGAGCGTTGTTACATAAATGTATATTAATTAGATTAAAATCACTTAAAACGGTTCAGATTGCATATAAAATAAAAAGCACAAGACAAAGTTAGAAATTATTGATTCATATATAAGAGTTGATTTAAACTTCGTGTGATAATATTCATGAACTGCACATTTTATAATACAAAGTTTTTCATTGTTTGTGTTATTATTATAATAGAATGTTCACATATCTAATCGAAGTAAACATTTTGCTTCACTCACATTAATATAATGCCTTTTATGCGTTTAGAATATGTTTTGGATTTAAAAAATAATGAGTTACCTATTTTCTTTGCGCAAAGAAATATATTAAAATTACTCTCTTGTTATGATCATACCCTTTCCTGAGAAAAAAAACTATATGTATGAACTAGTCGCGACACGTCAAAAAAATTTGCGGTATTTTCATGTCCTTCCCTTGAATTTTTCTTATTCTATCATTTTCACGCACGCCATTTAAGCTACGCTTTCTTGCAGTCATTATGTTTTAGATCGATAAATCCTGGTCTATTTGAAAACGTTTTATGCCATTAGACAAACAAATTCACGTAGACGTAACTTTATTTAATAAAATTAAATGTCCGTAACATTTTTTAATAAAACTATACGTAAACAATAAAGTAAAGTCATGTTACTTATAATAGTGTACAAAGTAAGAAACAGTTATAAGCGTTCAGTGTGTGACACGGTTTTGCAACTTGAAACAAAGAAACTCACAAAAGCGAAAAATAAAAACCCGCAGTAACGAAAAAACTAGCCAAAAGATGTTTATAGCAGTCGAAGAAACGAACCGAAACTAAATTAAAGTAAATTTTATGTTGTAATGAAGGCAAACTTAGCTGAATATGCAGAAACGTCTGAATGAGTGTTTCCATAAAGTAAAAGGTATGATTTTGAACAAACTACGCATGCATATTTTACTCTATAATAAGTCGAGAAATTGGGTTTAGTGTAAGGTTCACTTTGTTTTAGGAAATTACACGAGGGTTGAGTGTTGTTTTTATGAAAGACTTTGCAAATAAAAAACTAAAGTTGAAATCGAAGCCAGTCTTCTCGTGATGACAGCGATATTGTGCCATCGTGTACCATACTCGTTGCATTAAAAAATTTTACTAAACAAAACAGGGATAAGATGATCCTGAAATAATAGGTCAATATTCAATCCAAACTCCTCGGACGAAGTAATTTCTAACGATATAAAATTTGTAGCCTTTTTCTTCGAGAAATTTGCGAGAAAAAGTTCCAGACAGACAAACGCAAGCATATTAATTATATAGATACATGTATTGTCACGTAGGATTATGGTTTACAAAACAGTTCCTTACTACTGAAGTTACTTAGCTCTTTAATACGCATCTTATAAGTCTTGTTAGTAAAACTATATTATATTTTGTTTCTCAAGTGAGATTGAGCATCTATTGTAAAGAGTTTTAGGATTCATTAATGAGCATACTTCGCATTAACTTGTATGATGATATCTATCAATAACATATGCCTAAAGAAGTATTATTTCAATAAAACACTGTTTGTATCAATTAACTGTACCTTATTGGTCATTACGTACTTTTAATAAATTATGATTTAATAAGAAAATATTTATTCGCCTTTAGAGATGCATAACAAATTATAAGTTACTAAGAAAACGGACTCCACAATGTCAGGCTTAAAAAGTAATGTTATAAATGAGAGCGTGGACGGTTCTTCAACTATTTTGAGCCGTAGCACACGAACCGTTCGTCCAATGCAAAGGTATGCCAGCTATGTGTCAGCTTCACGTTTTGTATACTATCGATCTTCTCGCTCAGTTGCGGCATTAAGGCATCAAAATTGTACCGTTCTTCCTATTGCTTCTCTATTTATATTCGATCCTTCGGGAGTCTGCATGATTTTCTCTACCGGTTGTTAAAAAATTAGCTCAGATAGTTCGTAACAGCACTTTGTGACACTTTCTTATACATACGTTTCAGATAATGTAATAAATAATACATTGTATTAAAATAAGGGGAAAAGAGAAGAAGATGAAGAAAAACAGGGTAGAAGACTTTGTACCTATCTCCATTAAATGTGCATATGAATCTCGTGTTGCTCTACTGTGTGGGTCTGACGGCTGGTACAGTCAGTTGGAGCAAGATGTCATGAGAAATAATATATTAAGATCTTAAAACTGATGATCGAATATAAAGCTAGTGGTACGAGGGTCTGATACAATTTTTTTCAGCCAATAGAAGACCAATGGAAGTGTTGATATGGACTATCTATTGTGCTGGTAACAATTAATTACTTCACGATTCTTGCGAACTTTGAAGTGTAATATGAAACGAGATTGTACACCTGACAGCCCTTCATTGGCTCAGCGGAAAGTCTGAAAGCTCATACGCTAAAAATTTGGTTTCGATACCTGTGGTGGTCACAGCACAGATAGCCCTTTACATCAGGCATCAAGTATATAATTCAGGACTTTAATGGGAGATTAGCTCTATGGAACAACACATTCTCTGTGCTTCTAACTTTTATATATGTGCTGCTGACCTTGAAATATCACTATATTTAGAGCTGTTCAAGAAGACTCGTGGTACACTTCACCAGATGTTTACCAGTAGTCAATGTCAAGTGTTAGTAGAAGGCCAGATGTGTTAATGTCAAACGTGGTAAATTTCTTATCAAAATTAATCCAAACATATTTTTGGTAGTATATTTCAGTTTGATATTATTAACTTTTCGGGGTGCTTACGGTTTCTTAGTTCTATTTAATAAGTAAGTGTACAAATTTTATAAATTACTTATGTTAAAATAAACAATAGCTCTAATTTGTACTGTCTTCCGTCTTCAGGAAACGTCGTCCTCTACACTTGTGTTTTTTTTTCTATAACAGGAAGTTTCCGCCCATTCCAGTTTACTCATCATATCTTTTAGTTCAGACATTTCGATTTTATACGTTCAGAAACTTATTTCTTGGGTGTTTTGTTTGTCACTTTACATACCTATGTTATTATTTGTAACCACCTCATCCAAATCTCTATTAATGTGCCTGTTCTGTTTAAAATACTTCTTGTATAATATATGGATTTCCAGTTTAATTCTTCCTTCGCCATAACGTTAACGGATACTGCATTTTGAAATTCTCACGGGTGGTTCAGCGATTAGTCTACGGTCTAATAACTCCAAAAAAATCGGGTTTCGATACTCGCAGTGGGCGGCTGAGAACAGATAATCCCTTGTGTAGCTGTATGTTAAACAGCAAACAAACAAACGTTAGAAAATCGTATTATTTTACACTTTAATGTAAAAGTTGTCATCCACATTGATGGATATGAAGATTTGTTATGTTATCTAATGAGATAGATAACTATGGCCAATGTGATACAAAAGAATGATCAAATTTTGAAAAAACCTTATGCAGCTTTTATTTCTAAACTGATGTTACGTAAACATATGTGAAGAGTGATTAATCTACGTGTAACTAAAGTGAACATATGTGAAGAGTGATGAATCTACGTGTAACTAGCGTGAACATATGTGAAGAGTGATTAATCTACGTGTAACTAAAGTGAACATATGTGAAGAGTGATGAATCTACGTGTAACTAGCGTGAACATATGTGAAGAGTGATTAATCTACGTGTAACTAAAGTGAACATATGTGAAGAGTAATTAATCTACGTGTAACTAAAGTGAACATATGTGAAGAGTGATGAATCTACGTGTAACTAGCGTGAACATATGTGAAGAGTGATTAATCTACGTGTAACTAAAGTGAACATATGTGAAGAGTGATTAATCTACGTGTAACTAACGTGAACATATGTGAAGAGTGATTAATCTACATGTAACTAATCATTAACGAGATTTTAGATCAACACACAAAAAGATATTGAGAATTGGTAGATAAGTATAAAAACAAAACGAAGCCAACTCTAGTATTTGATACATTTCTCGTCAATAATGAATTAAACCGATTTTGTAGAATTACACCCTTTTTTGTAGCATTTTAAATTGCGTATTTGTTAAATAATCCAGCAGGATAAATGGTAGCAGAATTGCTACATATTCCTAAAAAAACCTTCACTCTGATGAGCAAAAGACAACCAAAAACACCACAAATACAAGTAATTGTAGTTAGTTGGTTCTCATAAAACGTAAAATTATGTTAGTTTTTCACGGTAACCTAACTTAAACCGACAAATTCATGAAAATTATAACATACTATTTTTATCCGTCCTCTTGCCCTTTTGACCTTTACTTATATTGCATTTCGCGCATTCAAGCTGAAAGTAACACACACACAATTGCATCACACTTTAAACTACCTCCACGTAACCTTCAGTCAAAAGGTGAGAAAAAAAACCATTCATCTCAACATATTTTACACATCTTCAGAAAAAAACTAGCTATTTCGTAAATAATTCCATTTACAACTTTAATTAGCAAAATTATTTATTACTAATCGTTTAGTTATATATAAATTTTTCATTCGCTTCTCGATGTCTGCAAATGTTACATATGACGTCTATGTGTACGTGTATGTTAGTAAGTATATATTCCTCAGATGTCAAATAAATGTCTGAGAGTAACGCGAAATGTGAGATAATATAATGTTCGAACTCAACACGTTATCTTTTATTTTACTTTCTTTTAGTGGCAAGATTGTTAGTCCAGGAATTTTTGAATCGTACATTCAACATCAGAAGGAAAATATAGAAAAACCCGAAGGTGTTGCTTACAGCTGCCACGTGTTTTGAAAAATTAAACGATGAAGAATTCAATATTGAATTTATATTTTCTTTATATCGTGCGAGACAGCCAAATGGGAAAAGAGCACTTGAAATAATATTATTTAGTTTACAGCAAAAGTTTTAGATCTGAAAACTTGAGGTTTCTAAAATTTTAATTACTAATATTGTTGCTGCGTAAAGAATTATTTATATCTACATTTCTAAATAGTCTTTTGTGGCGCGAAACAACAACATTAACTTATCAAAAACACGTATATTAATTATTTCAAGTAATTTCAATTTAGCAAAAAACGCGAAATAGAAAAAAAGTTGGTCCAGTCTGAAAATGTAAATTATTAATGTCAAGAAAAAGAAATATCATCAAACTTGAAGAAACCATGATGCTTGAGATGATTCCTGTTGTAAACAATTACAAAAACAAGTAGTAATACAGTAATGATACACTCATTTTTAGTCATTTGCTGAATATGAATGACTCAGATGTTTGCTGTGTTTAGAGGTATTACATATGCAAGTGTACACACAGAACTATGTATTGTAGTTATAATTGTAAATGCAGCAAAAGAGATTTTTTCGCATATGTCAGTAAAAATAATTTCTGGTGAATGAGCCAATTTCAAAAATCTACAGAAATATCATATAATTTTACCTTTTCTTAATCGTCAATGATTATAATTGTTAAATGTATTAGATGTATAAATATATATTTATATTAAAAAAAGATAATTACACCTATTGGAATAGTTCACTTATTAATATTTCTAAAAGTATCATATTATTTTATACTTACAGGACTATTAAAATAGTTTACATCCATTATCTGCCCGATAGATAATAGTAGTGTCACAATGTTTTCTTGAAGTAATAACTAGGCACAGTTACAATAACTCTTGTATTGCCTATAGATTGATGTATATCATGAACCATGACTATGGTTCATAATAAGGTTCGCCCAGGAATTTAACAAAAATTCCATATCTACAGTACTTAGTAATTTGAGTGGAGTCAAAATAGGGATTTGTGGCTTCAGAAAATATTGTAGACATTATTTCCAGCCTAGTTTGTTTATTATTTTTAGAATCCCTAGTTGTAGGCTTAAAAATATAATCTTTGCATTTTGATTCAACTTTTTTCTGTACTTTTTTGACGATCTCTATTCCCTTTTTAAATTAACAGTTCTTAATTATTTAATTATCTCTTAAGTTTTATTTGAAATGATTGGCAATGTTGCAGCTCTGGATGAGAAAATATTATATTTAAACTAATTTAGCGTCAATTGGTTTCTATATAATAATTGGAAAGTTTTGGTCTAGTGGTTAGCGTGCTGAACAGCCTGTCGGAAGTCGAAGGTTTCATGCTCGTGCCACAAAACACGTTTGTATTTTCAGCCGTGTGCACGTTATAAAAGTGGCAGTCGATCCTGCTATTCAGTTGATAGTAGACATTCAGGCGGCGAGAAGTGCTGATGGTTGCTTTCCTTCTGTTCAGCAGTTAAAAATTAGGGATATCTATTCTACTTTAGGACCTGTAACCTGACCGCTTAGCCTATATGTCGCATACAGTGCCGTTCACTTTGGATATGCCAAACAGGAAATATGATGATAAATTACACTGGACAACAAAAATTTGCTGTTGGAGAAAACTCAAGTGATTCGGGGTAATCTGATGGTTCTGATTTCAAAAACGTAGTCAATATTTGTCTATCACCTCTAGATTTTGAGTTATTATAATGTCTTGATATTTTATCAGTACTATGTGAATTACCATGCACTTGACTCAGTACAATAGATTTATGTTGTGAAATTAAGTTTACTTGGACAGATTAATAGGTAAAAGGCATACATTTTTGATAACTTCAAACATTGACTGCATTGCATTGGTGTAAAATTCCAAATGTATTGTCCATATATGCTATTTTTCTCGATATAATTACAGTGAATTGCACGATTTTTGCTTCATTCTCCTGCTTATCCGTTCCATTTGGGAATCACGAAACCCTCACATGCTCAGTATGCTAGAACATTCGCGAAATCCCTCTAATGAGCATAAAAGGGACGGAGTCAGACGTCTCTCTCTCATTTGCCTCTCACTCACTCAATTGGTCACTTTGCCTCACTCTGCACACAATATAAACAAAGTCCGATTTTCTTCCTCACGTCATACTGGCTATGTAATCAAATTCTGCAAAACCCGTTTTATTTTTCATTTTTGGAATTCTAATTCTGAAAGCATACATTATTTTGTATATTTTTGTAAATGATAGTTTAAAATGCTTGCTGCCTCCAATTCAATTCTGAAAATGCAAAAATCACCCAAACAGTTTCTGCTACATTTGTGGAAAATATATTAATATTTTACGAAGAACAAACATCCGACACAAGGTAAAGGTAGCTTACTGTCATTATATTGGGTGTAAAATTGGTGACCAAGAAAAACATTGGGCTCCACATCTGTGTTGTACAGTTTGCACATCTGGCTTGACATAATGGCTTAATAAGAAGAGATCAAGAATGCCATTTGCAGTTCATGTAATATGGTGTGGGCCCAAACCTCACCTAACTGACTGCTATTTCTGCATGACTAATGTTTCTGGATATTCAGGCAAACTAAACAATATATTAAATATCCAAATATTGCATTTTCAATGAAAAAAGTACTCCATGGGGATGGTCTTCCAGTGTTCACATCCACCAGCGAACTGGGAAACAGAAAAGTTATCCTGTGAAGAAGACAATGAATCATCTTCATCCTCTTCATCTAGTAATTATATTTCTGTGGCACCTCAACATGAACTGCCTCATATGATCACGCAAGAAGAGCTAAATAAGCTGATTCGTGACTTGTCTCTATCAAAACAGCATGGGAAAATTCTTAGCTCTCGTTTACAGCAATAGAACTTATTAGCTCCATGAACAAGAGTTTCATTTTACCGAAGTCGCCATCAAAACCTTTCCTCTCACTACAGCATACAAGATACTTTATGTTTCTTTACAAATTTTGATGCACTAATGGAAGAATTAGGCACTGAACATCATCCTCAACGATGGAGATTTTTTAGCCACTCGATTCCTGTTGCTCATACTGTAAACGTGAACTTATCAAAGCATACAGATTATACTTGAAGCCATCAAATATGGCCACCATAGATGGAACATATTTGGTGATCTAAAAGTTATTGCATTCCTGCTAGGCCTGCAGAATGGGTATACCAAACATTATTTCTTTTTGTGCCTCTGGGACAACCGAGGTGATATAAGTCATTTATGAAAGGACCATTGTGTAAGAATTACATATCAGGGAAACAGAATATCGAGTATCAACCTGTTGTGTATTCTCAAAATGTGTTTCTGCCCCTACTTCATATTAAACTGGGAACTCATGAAGAATTTTGCAAAAGTACTGAACAAAGTGGGTAATTGTTTCAGATATCTGTCTAACCAGTTTCCAAAAATCAGTGAAAAAATGAAAGGAGGCATCTTTGTTGGGACACAGATTTGGAGAGTGCTAATGGGTGATGATTTAGAAACAGTATTCAATCAGAAATAACTTGCTCATTGGAAATCATTCAAACTGGTTGTCAACTGTTTCTTAGAAAATCACAGAGATGAAATATATGCTGTAAGGATTGATGATATGCTCGAGAACTACATGAAAATGTGGTCTAGGATGTCTAATTGGAAATGTAAGAAGTACATCTTTAGTGAGATGTACTTTTTACATTCCCATTTAGATTTCTTTCCAAATGTTTTATGTGCAGTGAGTGATGAGCATGGTAAGTGCTTCTGCCAAGATATTTCTACAATGGAACAGCGATATCAAGGATGATGGAATCCTGCGATGATGGGAGATTACTGTTGGTTCTTAAAGCGTGAAACTGAGAACGTACACAAAAGGTGCAACAAGTCAAGCAGGTATTTTGTAACATAAATTAAAACAATAATAGGATGAAAGCTTTGAACATAGCCTTAATGCATTTTCAGTATATAATCTTATTATACTCATTGATTTTTTAAACCGGTATTGCCATTATGTATTTTTTAATATTCTTAAATTCAATTTTTAATGAATAAATAAAGTTATTAAAGAAAAAGTTATTTTCACGATATATAAGAATATTTTGAAACGAAATCTATCATAACTCGAAAACTACAGGTGATCAATAATTTTCAACATTAGTTTAGTTTCAGCATCGTCAGATTACTTAGAAACATTTTTTTCTATTAGCAACAAACCATTTTTTTGCTGCCTGGTGTTATTTATAATTATCCAAATAATTGTTATTCGTATATTATCCCATTCTAACAGGTAACTCTAGATAATTAGCACCATAGATGGTCATTTTATTACAGAAACTGAAAACATTTGTCCAATTATAATAATCAAATTTCATTATGAATTAAGGTAACATAAGTGAATTAAAATAAATATGAAGCCAAATTTATAATTCCATTCACCATTTGTCATTGAGTTATAACTATTTCAAAGAATTCCTCTTCTCATCAATAAGTCTTATTAATACATCAAAACTAAATATCTATAAGTTATCAGAAAATTAGGATCAATAGTCACAATACTTAATGATGTTGATAATTTTTCCACTCGTACGTAACATTTATGTTTAATCATTGTAACACGTACATTGACATCGCTAACATGAACCATGAACCTAGAACTTAAAACTAAAGAAACAGGAATGCCACGACTTACTTTTTACATTTTTTTGATAATGCAAGAAACAGAGAGAATTGTTTGTTTGAAGTTAAGCACAAAGCTACACAATGGGCTATCTGTGCTCTGCCCACCACGGTATCGAAACCCGGTTTCTAGCGTTGTAACTCCGCAGACACTGTGCCACTGGGGTGCAACAGAGAGGAAGAAATTTATTAAATGTATTAAAAACCGAAGCAAATATTTACGAAATTATTCGTTTTTAAGTATAACTTTCATCTTGTAAACATTTGTTCACACTATTAGCCTGAAACAACTGATTAAATGTTCAAACCACGTCTTCGATAGAGAAATGTAACATATCTAAAATAATAAATAATATATTAAGCATGTTTGTATATTTATTCTCCTAGCACAAATTTTAGAATGCTAACAAATTATTCACAAAGTTGTAGTTTGTTTGTCTTGAATTTCGCGCAAAGCTACTCGAGGCTATCTTCGCTAACCGTCCCTAATTTAACCGTGATGAACTAGAGGGAAGCCATCTAGTCAACATCTCCCACCGCCATTCTTGGACTACCCTTGACCAACGAGTAGTGGGATTGACCATCACATTATAACGCCACCATGGCTGAAAGGGCGAGCATGTTCGGTAAAGGATTTGTGCCCGCAGATTGCGAGTCAAGTGTCCTAACCGCCAGGTCCTTAGGATTGTGGAAAGTTCGACTTATACTCGGTTATATTGATGTTACATTCAACATACAACAACATTCAATCTATTCTATTAGTTCATTCTTGTTATCGTCGTTAACACTATTAATTAGATTGTTTAATATATGTAATTTTATTATTTGTATATTTTATTACTATACTTTTGGTATAGAGATTGTTTTACATTGTTAGCTTATTCGTTCTATTTAAGACTAAACTAAGTTACTAAGCTGGTCGAATCTTTTGAGATATTATTAGGCTTAAGTCCGAAAACATTGTTAACAGGGAGGGCACCGAACTGATGAAACAATACATTCTAATCTCTATATGTAAGACCTAAGAAACGTATATTTAATTTGTTATATTCATTACTAGGCTGATTTTCAGTTTCGCTCTAAGTAGGTAGTTTCTGTTATTGGGAGTTAATGTTAATTCGAAGCTGCTTGTCGTCGGAAGCTCAACTGTACAGCCAAATGGAACAAGAATTTTTGTTTGACACAAACAGCAGAAATACAGAACAGCATATTGTCTTCCATTAACACTTAATGATGCTCACGTTAAAAACATCGTATTAGCAGAACGTTCCTAAGCCTTCAAAATTCGCTCAACACACTTTGTTGTATTTGTTATATAATTATACCCTGTGGTTCAGTTATTAAGATATCTTATTCCAATAAACAGAAAGATGAGCTAAGCAACGTAATTTGGGAAACATGTTTGAAAGATACAAATATTATAAACAATGTTACTATTGAATTATACTTTTCTTAGTGAAAGATATAACATTTATATTTTATTTGTTGGTATTATTATTATTATAAAACCTGGAACATTGAAGGACATAAATATCTAATGAAAAACATTAAAATCTAAAAAAAAATCAAGTGTCGGAATATAACAGGGTATCTTGACAACAAAAGAAAAAACCATTAACATTAAATGAAATGGAACGGATCTAACAAATACATCATTGAAAAAAATCGATCCATAATACACTTGTTTTACCGTGTCTTAGACGGACTTTCTATAATAATAATAATAATAGTAATTTGATGACATCCACAGGAAAAGTTATACGGTTCATTGTACTCCTGTAGGAGAAAACGATTTAGAAAACACCAATAATCAGTTAAACATCACCATTATAAGAGCTTTAATGCAGAATACCTGTGCGTTATTAATGGTCGATTATAAGCAACACATGAACTTTTGATACCCGTATTAACATGAACACACCAGTTACGTATATTTAAACCAACAACGTAATTTAAACCTGGTAGAAACTAGTCTCTTTCTTAAAATATAATCTTTAAAAAATTTTCCTCTTTAATCCTCATGACCCTATAATGTATATTAATATATATCAATGATCTATAAAATACACATTATATTTTTGTAAATGAATAAAAAAGAGGATATGTGGAACCATGCTTAAGGTATAAATTCATATAACAAATATACTGATCGTTATTGGTTTTGGTTTCTTTCTTTATGATCGTGATTAAAATAGCATGAATCAGAATATTTTTGTGAAGCGTATTTTGTTCAGCTATTTAATACATGGATATACCAATGTATTTTTATCCTTAATCAAGGCAGAATAATGAAAGTAAGGTTTTATGCAAATTAAAAACCATAAGGTACTTTTCAGGAACTTGTTAATCAGTAAAATAATTTTAAACGTCGTTGTACACCATTCGTTTTCGCAATATGAATAGAAATGTCAGTTATATTTAAACAATTAATAAAAACGCTTTGTGAATACATGCCATAAATTATGGTCTTGAGATGGCTTTAACCGTTTTTCCTAGAAAATGCTATTCAGCCAATAGCTAAAGAATGTAAAAGCGATTAAGATAGTTTTGTTTTCATAGGATGACAAACAACCGTTTTATCATTTCATATTATCAAAATATAAAGACGCATAAATAAGATCTTAGGAGTTCATGCATTAACGAACAATCGGTACATCAGGTTTCCGGATGCTTGAAGATGAAGACGTGTGAGAGACATCCGGAGTTCATATAAAGTGTCGATGGAAGCCCTTTTGTATATTGTTTTTTGTTTTAATTTGAAGACACCTAATGAAAGTTATAGCACATGACAACAGCTGATCTCTCAACCTTTTACCTTCATTCCTGATTTTGTTTTTTCTCCTGTTTTCATAAGGACGTATCTAAGATTATACTTCCAGTTCTGTATGTTTATCAACCTTGTGTTATTCAAAAAATATCAAGTTTGGTAAACTAATCAAAATCTAAAATCATTACGCACGTATATATACGTATAAGATTGATATATATGGAAATACAGTAGCGTGAGTGAATGAAAAGATAATTAGTCATCAAAGAGTACTCTTAATTTTTTTATTTATCTATTTATTAATAGATTATATGCTACGTTTAACTTTCAGAATAAAATTCGTCAGTAGTTAGGGAAAATATCAGTAACATGGCAAACGATTTGACATTAAAATTAATTAACGTAGCACACGAGAGATTTTAATTAAACGCATACTTTCTTGGAATTTCAACATTCAAAAGGAACTTAAAGATATACAATTTTCCAATTAAACCTAGGACTTGGATTTATTCACTTTACGGTTACGTGATTTGTGATATGATACTTATATGCTTGTAATATGTTACGTATCCCAATCCTGGAATCTGTATTTTGTTATAGATGTTTAAGCTTTGGACGAAATATTATGGCTGAATAGTAAGTCATTTCGTTTAATTTTGTTTTGTGTGGTTAAAATATATAAAGTCTGCAATTACACATAAGTTTATAGAATAAAAGAATACTCTCCAACCTACTAGCTTTTCTTTCAAAAAATATAATATTTTTGGTATATCCCAAGATACGACTATTATTTAATTATAATAGATTAAATTTTTTCAAACTAACCTGTTTGAAAGAAATAAAAATATACACTTGAGTCAAACATTTTAAAAGAATATAAATTGTAGACTTTGGTAAATTCTTTCTAATAACATAGCAGTTATTAAAAAGTTAATTTTAATGTTTTTAAATAGGTTTGTTTGTTTGTTTGTTTG